>NC_025689.1:14637417-14675604 GCF_000633955.1 Camelina sativa
TAATTAATTGATCTGATTTTCCATGATTTCCTGAGAATTTCCCTAAGAATTTCCATGATCGCCTGTTTTTGCATTGCTATTTAAATTTAATATTTTGATTTAGCATAATTAAAAGAGTAATAAGTCTATTGTGTGAATCTAGAGTTCTTGTGGATTCGATCCCTAAGTACTACAATTGATCTCTTAATTTGAGAGAGTAGCTCAGGGTNGTATCATTTTTTTTTTCAAAATCGTTTTGCTATTAGAGTCCAAAACATAATATTTACACGTTACACAACACATAAACAAATAGAAACCACGTCACGTAAGAGGTACTTTATCTCTTCGTCATTATTTTCTCCTCTTCATGGACGATCATCCAACATCAATTAACTATCACTAAAACCCGAAACAGAGGAAGAAGATGAAGATGATGTGATGGACGTGGACATGCCAAGTCTTCTCTTCCTCTTATGGTTAGCCTTGAAACAAGCTTGTGTCTCAGTCTCTTTGTCTTATCCTCAAACTTCAAATCTGGTAACTTCTCAATCGTTTTCTTCTCCTTCTCGAGCTTTTCTTAGCTTGTCTTCGTTTTCTTCCCCTTGCATCTTCTCCAGCTCCTGTTACAACTATATAAATAGGCACATCAAAATTCACTAAAACACATTTAAGGCTTTTTACATGGTGTTTCAATTCCAAAACAATATTTTTTTCTTTAATAAAAATATTGGCAAATTAAAAACCGGAAACCAAAAAAAAAAAGTCACTAGAATAATTCCTAAAGATATATACAATAGACGAATTTCATAGTTATAACATAGTTATATTATATGTAACTAAATTAGGATCCGGCTGATGTGCGGGTTTACAGTTTTTTAAAATAAAATAAAATTTAACAAAAAATATAAAGTAAGTATTTTTAGTAAGTCAAACCTATCTATAAAAGTAAATAGATACACCGAAGTGTCCAATGTAAATATCTGGTGTAAAAGGTGCGACTCTGCGGTTGAGACTATTAATCATACTTTTTTTTTGAATGCCCTCACTCGTGGGAAGTTTAGGATTTATCTCTAACTCCGGTCTCATCAGAGGGTTTTCCATATGAGTCGGTGTACTCAAATTTGGATTTTGTTTTATGGAGGGATGTCTCTCAACAGGGTGATCCTGATCAACTTCTTCAATTACCATAATTTTTATGGGCAATCTGGAAGGCCATAAATACAAAAAAATTTAAGGTTTAGAGATCGAGACAAATGATATAATTGCTTAGGTTTTGGGCGATAAGTTAGCCTAGGAAGAGGCGCTATCTTTTACAGCGGTCATGTCGGCTCCATCTCCGTCCTCGGATGTCCAGGTTTCTTCACCTTGTTGTCAAATTGATTGTTCTTGGAAAGCAACAAATGAGCATTCATGATTGGGCTGGTGGTGTTGCGTTGGTGAGCAGCGAACCTTGTTGTTGGGGGCCAAGTATCTAAGACGGAGCCCCTCCCCCCTGCATTTAGAGTTAGAAGAGTTGTTGTGGACCATGGAGCGAATACGTGCTGAGTTACTCACTATGGTGCATTCCCCTGAATATTGGTCATCCTTCTTCAACTTCCTCGATGAGTTTAATATGCTGGAGTTTTTTCCACTATACTCCATCTCTTGGATCCCGCATGCGACAAATCCGAAGGCGGATTATCTCGCCCGTGCTTCGCATTCTTTTATCTCTGAAGTTTCTTTTGTAAACCCCTTCCCTCTGGCTTGGACAATTAACTTAGGAAATTCCTTTTAACTTATTGTTTGGGTGAAAAAAAAATAGATAGACTTTTAGTCAAAAAAAAAATAGTTGTAGATGAGTTCAAAAGTATTAAAATTAAATTAAATTTAAAAAAGAATATATATTTAATTCTTTTTGTAAGTAAAAACAATGTATAAAAGTAAAGAGAGAAACTTTTAGTTATAGAAAATAGTTATTTCTTTTTGTTATACACTAATATATATCCATTTACAAATCTACTGTCTATATTACCACTAAAAGTTTATTTGTACACACAAATATATTTTACTGTTAAACTATACTCTTTAGTCTTAACTACTACCAACAAATTGTCTTTATGAACACATTAAATAACCTATTATATGTCTCTTCACTTTAACATTTTTATAATTACAAAAATGCATACGTTAATCTTACATACTTCTATCATATATATTACAATAGCAGTCTTTTGAATAAATTATTTGATTGGTGAAAGAAATATGAAACGATCTATTTTTTTTACTTCAACAATCTTTTTCTTTTTGTAAAGGTGAGTATTTATACTTTTTTAGAAACAATAACTAATTGTCTAATGTTCACAATCATTTTTTTATCTTATATAAAAAGTAATCTTTTTCTTGTAATTTGTACACACAAATATATTTTACTGTTATAATATACTCTTTATTCTTAATTACTACCAACAAATTGTCTTTATGAACACATTAAATAATCTATTATATGTCTCTTCACTTTAACATTTTTATAGTTGCAAAAACGCATACGTTAATCTTACATACTTCTATCATATATATTACAATAGCAGTCTTTTGAATAGATTATTTGATTGGTGAAAAAAATATGAAACGATCTATTTTTTTTTACTTCAACAATCTTTTTTTTTATGTAAAGGTGAGTATTTATATTTTTTTAGAAACAATAACTAATTGTATAATTTTCACAATCATTTTTTATCATATATAAAAAGTAATCTTTCTCTTGTAATATAGCAACTAAAAATTAAAATAAGTAAACAAAAATATAATTTTGAATTTTATGGTATATATATATAATTTATCTTATAATTAGATTTTAAATAAAGTTTTATTTTAGCTATTTACTTTTATATAAAACCTTTTTAGGTTAGGTTTTGAATTTTTACATTTTTATTTTTTAAAATTTTAATAATCAATTGACATACATGTGTCAACATCTGAATGATATAATTGACACGTGTCACGATCTTGTTAATGAGTAATTTTGTAACCAAGGTTTATATAATAAGATAATTGTTTATTAATGGTAAATGCCTTTTAAAAAACCTTATAAATAATTAGTATTGTTTGTAAAATGTCTCCTTTTAATCTTGATATATATATATATATATATTTAAATTAGCTTTAAAAAACTAATACTAATACAATCGAAAGGTATTATAAAATGATATTTAATTTCTTAATAATTTAGGAAAACCCAAATAATAAATAGCTTTAAATTAGTCACACAAAAGAAAAAAAAACAGAAAAAAAGGAAAACAAAAATTGAATATCTGGAAAACACAACATAAAGTTTTAAATGGGAGAAATATATTATATATAGTTTTCTAAATTTTTATCAAAATCCAAAAAACTATTTGGTTTACTGTTTTTAACTAGACCAAACCTAAATCGAAGACTTAACTAAAATGATAATCTAATAGGTTTTTAGGCTTAACCCTAGAGCCGGACTTAACCACATTAACTTGAAACATTTGAATAAGCCCCACCTTAAAGGGTCCCATTTATTTATTATTTTTGGTTATATATATATAAGAAAATTATATTTTTGATGAATAAATTTTGTAAAAAGAAAAAGATATGTTTCAGTAATATGTTCTTAAACTTATTTTCCCAAAGAAAACTAAGTTGTTTTTAAATTTCTTTAAGATATTAAGGTATTATGCTTTTAAAACCAATAATTATTTTAAAAACTAATATTTTTTAACTTTATAGTCTTAAAACCTAAGTTGCATGGAAACTCTTTTTAAGGTTCGTTTCCCATTTTCGAAACGTTTCAAAAACAGAAACTCGTAGAAACACGGAAGCAAGTCACGAAAACACGATTCCTAAAATTCTCTATTTGGAAATACGATGGAAACTCCGTTTCCGTTTTGAAAACACCTAATGAAAACTTTTTTTAGCTTAGAAACTTAGTAAATTAAATAATTTGAAAATATATATTCATAATACATATATAATATCATTAGTGTACTAATTCAACTATTTAATATTTATGTTTTGAATTTGTGTTGTTTCAAATATTCTTTTTGATATAAGTTTTATGTTTGGCGTTTTATTATGTATATACATTTATATATATCGAGATATATATACATACGTTTCCAAAACGTTTCCATTTCATAATTTTAGACAAAAAGCGTTTTTCGTTTCCGAAACGTTTCGCTTCTGTGGATCTGTTTCCGTTTCCATGCAACCTAGCTTAAAACTATGTAAAATTAAAAATAATAATAATAATAATTTGTATGAGCGTATGGGGCCCCAGATTTTCATGGTCCAGCTCTATTAAACCATAACCAAAATCACATCATTTATTTTGTTTTGGTTCTGTTCGTTTTTTTGGGTTAAGGTTTTGTTTGCCCACCTCTAATCTCGTTGAGAACCACCGTAATGTGAAACTCTCTGCGACTCTCTAATCTCGTTGAGAACCACCATGTTGTTCTGAACCATACATTGTCCGTAACTTACGGACCGTAAGTTATTATGTGATGGGAAATGAGATTCTACTTGTTTCAGTATCTGCACAGAGTAAAATGATTCTTCAGTTGCCTATAAGATGCTTTTAAAGTCGGGTTTAAAAAGTTGAAGCTTAGAGTGAACAGATACGTGATAAGGGCCACTAGACGCGTTTCAGGTACACTTCCTTGTGGCCTCTATTTTGAATTTTATTAAATATTTTTAGTTGTGTCAGAGTGAGATGGTCTAGTAATCTGATTTTCAGATGTCTTGTAGAGCCGACTAGCCGAGGAGGCAATTCAATCATCTTTAGTCATGATTGCTGGAACAAGTTTCTGGGAATGGGACATCTCAGCTAGATCCGATGACTTTTTTCTCCAGACAAAATGTGCTTTTGAAGTTTTCTACCTCCATAAAAGTATAATCATCTTATTTAAACAAATTCATTTTTCTGAGTTTTAGGTTAAACTTGTAATAAACTTGTAAGAAGCTGAAGACATATACTATTTATAGTGGAGAAACAACTCAAAAACTGTCTACAACTGCATATGTCTATAGATGTCCAAAGTATGTTTTAAAAACGGCATAACCTATTAACAACATATACATCTGTCTGTCCTTGTTTACATATGGTTTCTCTTCTTTCTTTTTTTTGTACTCTCAAAAGGAACCCAACATTTCTTTGTTTTCGTACGTCTTGCCCATTTTTTACAAGAATTCTCACAAGTTTCTTAAAGTCATGGACTTGGGGAATGGGACAGGACCTGGGATGTCGGGGGATTATAGTGGAGGCGGCGAATTTGTAGTAGGCGACGACGTGGGAATGGGAGGTGGTGGTGATGTTATGCCGGGAATGGAAGGTGGTGATATTATGAAAATGGATCCTGAATTAAAATGGATATATGAGATGGTTTGGTATGGTGAAAGTAAAAGAGAGGATGGTTTTATTTGTGAGGAGCATCCTTCTAAGCTAACTTCAGATGGTATTTGGGAGAGACTTGTTTTGAAAACGGTAGGTCTTAATATTTGGCAGTATCGTCTTCCGAATCTTGAGATTGTCATCTTGCTTGTCTTCTTCTTTTGGCAAGCCTTTACTATCCTGTTCAAGAAATTGGGTCTTTCTGTTCCCAAGTTCTCATCTATGATGCTTGTAAGTATCTTCTTCTTTTTTATTCTTCTTCTTCAATTTTTGTGTACGTGTTTAATACTGACAAAACCGTTTATGCATTGAAGGCGGGACTTCTCTTGAATGTTATGCTTACTATATCGGGTAATAACTCGATCATTGGAGAGATCTTGGTCCCTAAAAACAGAATCGACATTCCAGGATGCCTTGGATCATTTGGATTCATGATTTTCTGGTTTCTCAAAGGTGTTAAAATGGACGTCAAGAGAATCTTCAAGGCTGAAGCAAAAGCAAGAGTCACTGGAGTTGCAGCGGTTACTTTCCCTGTAGTTGTTGGTTTCTTACTTTCCAGGTTCAGATCAGCTAACGATCGAGCCCTCTCTTCCGGAGATTATAACACACTGCTGGTAATGGAAAGCCTCTCGTCCTTCTCTGGGATCGCAAGACTCTTGCGCGACCTCGGCATGAACCATTCCTCTATTGGTCGGGTTGCTTTATCCTCAGCCTTAATATCTGATCTGGTTGGACTCCTAATCATGCTGGTGAACATTTCTCTTGCTTCAAGATTAATCGATGGTGTGGCTTTGCTAGTCGAGATATCCTTATATCTCTTCTTGACGTTTAAGGTTGTGAGACCATTCCTATTCAAAGTGATCAAGCGGAAACGAGAAGGGAGACCAATCGAAGACAAATACATCTATGTAATTCTCGTCTTGCTTTGCTTATCGTGTATGTACTGGAACATAATTGAGCAGAATCCTGCACTTGGAGCTTTCTTTCTTGGTCTCGCCATTCCTAGNCTCCTATTGGATCTGTATTGGTCGAACGGTTAGAGAGCTTTAACTTTGGTATTGTGTTGCCTCTCTTCTTATCAGCCACTATGCTCAGGGCTGATATTAGATCTTGGAAAGGCGCTTTGACATTCTTCAGCGGCGATGATAAGAAATTTGCGGTTGTGTCTCTTGTCCTGCTCATCTTCTTATTGAAGCTCTTTGTCGCGGTGATTGTACCTTACCTCTACAAAATGCCATTGCGAGACTCGGTTATCCTTTCTCTTATCATGTCTCACAAGGGTATCATCGAACTTAGCTTCTACTTTTACGCTTTCAGCCTCAAAGTTAGTCTCTCATCTCATCTCTCAATTATGATTATGATTTCTTGCAAAAACAAATACAAAAATAGAAATATTCATTTAATTATTCTTGTCATTGATGATTTTGGTGTAGGCATTTTCCAGAGATATATACTCAATCCTAGTCTTGTGCATCGTCATCAACTCTATGGTCTTACCAGTGGTGATCGGGTTTCTCTACGACCCTTCTAAGCAATTCTTGTGCTATCAAAAGAGAAATTTAGAGAGTATGAAGAATAGTGGAGAGCTCAAGACTCTTGTATGCATCCATAGACCAGACCACATATCTTCCATGATCAACCTTCTCGAAGCTTCTTATCAATCCGAAGAGAGTCCTCTCACTTGCTACGTGCTCCACCTCGTCGAGTTACAAGGTCAAGACGTTCCCACTTTAATCTCACACAAAGTTCAGAAACTCGGAATTGGGTCAGGGAAAAAATATTCTGAAAACGTCATCCTCTCTTTCGAACATTTCCACCGTTACGTCTCAAGTTCTATTTCCATTGACACGTTCACTTGCATCGCAAACGCGAACCATATGCAAGATGATATTTGTTGGCTAGCTCTTGATAAAGCTGTCTCACTTATCATTCTTCCTTTCCATCGGACTTGGTCACTCGACCGAACATCCATCGTATCAGATGCTGAGATGATCAGGTTTCTCAATTTCAACGTCTTGAAACAAGCTCCTTGTTCTGTTGGCATCCTTGTCGAACGCCATCTCGTTAACAAAAAACAAGACGAGCAACAAAGCCTTAAGGTATTACAGTTACATTTTAAAAAAAAATATATTTCCCATGCATCTATTATTGTCCGTATTAGAAACCAACTCAAAGTGGTCTAATGCTTTAACTATAAATATCTAAAGAGTTAAAGACTAAGCACACAGTGCTATTTGATGCCAGGTGTGTGTGGTATTCGTGGGAGGCAGAGATGATAGGGAGGCGCTGGCCTTTGCGAAGCGAATGGCCCGTCAAGAGAACGTGACATTAACAGTTTTACGTCTGGTCGCATCGGGAAAGAGCAAAGAAGCGACAGGATGGGATCAAATGCTTGACATGGTTGAACTAAGAGAGTTGATGAAAAGCAACGATTCAGGATTGGTAAAAGAAGAAAGATCAACAATATACATGGAACAAGAGATCTTGGATGGAGCAGATACGTCAATGCTTCTACGTTCCATGGCTTTCGATTACGATATTTTCGTCGTGGGGAGAACCTGCGGTGAGAACCACGAGGCGACTAGCGGTATAGCGAATTGGTGCGAGTTTGAGGAGCTTGGAGTCATTGGTGATTTCTTGGCCTCGCCAGATTTCCCAAGCAAAACGTCGGTGTTAGTAGTGCAACAACAACGTTCACTAGCCCATTATGATTAGAAGGGGAGAAGCACACTATACTTGGTGGTTGTTGTTACATATATCTCTCATTTGTAGCATCTACACACACACAAAAAGAAAAAGGGGATTTTCATTTCATTTGTTCATTGTTACTTGCGGATTATATATTGTAGATCAGAAATAACATTAAGGAAAAATTTAGAGTATTTTGATTATAGGTTAGAGCAACATTAATTAATCTTCGATTTAATCAAGGAGGGCCACTCACATAATTGCAAGACAAACTTCAGACTTGTGATTATAAAACAAAAACATAAAAATTACTCCATTAATTTAACCATACAAAAGTTGCCACTAAATTACTCTATGACACGGTGTTTATTCAATAGAGAGAATCAACAACCTCGATTACATCTTCACTAGAATTACAATTAGATATTTGGAAGTTACAAAACATGGGAGAAGGAACACAATCAATGAGATGCAGAACCGGGTTTTGACTTTGACTCACGTTACAGAAATCAAGTGAATGGCTTGATGAATTCAAACCCTTGGTTTAGAAGTGATCCAGTAATCCAAAGCTTCAGGTTAGGCAAGTTTAAGCTCTGTTCAAAGCATGTCCCCTGTTTCCACCAAAAACAAGCAAACTCGTTAAGTAAAACGTATTACATATTCGGAAACAAAAACAACGTTAATAGGGTACAAAGTTGGTTTAATTACATCTAACGTATATGTCAAGAGGTATCTGTCAGGAGAAGGAGAGCTTAAGTTGGAGTTCTGAACTTGGAAACTTGTAAGAGACTCCAAAGACTTGTATAGAGATGGAGCAACACCTTCTCCTTTATTACACACCAATCTCACATAAAACCCTTTCTCCTCCACTTGAATAACATCCATCTAACACATAAAAAACATTTACTTATTTTCAAGGTTCTTGATGTTTTTCAAGATTATCAATATAGCTTTTCAAGATTTACCTGAACGATCTTCTTGGAAACAGGAGGACTGATACCGCGAAAAGGTTGAGTCTTTTGAGCATCAGGAACAGGTTCTTGGTACCCTCCAGTAGAGTTTAAAGAAGCTTCAAGGCCCGCGATATCGGATTTGAGTTTTTTGGCTTGTGATTGAAGTTCTTGAACATACAACACCGCATCTCCAACTATGGATGCTTTATCCATCTACATGACACACATACACATACAAATCCATTATTTAACAGTCTCATTACACCAAATCTTTACGTATGTAAATGTTATAATTTACCTTAGTAATGTTGGGAACAAGAGATCTCAAAGCGTAAAGCTTATCCTTCATTCGACCTCTCCTCCTTCTCTCAGAGATCAAAGTCCTAGACCGATCAGTCTTATTCTTACGTGTTCCATCGTTATTCGTCGTAGTGGCTGATGAATCATCACCGTCGTTGTAATCTTCTTCATCTTCTTCACCGCCGCCAGCTCTAACACTCTCACCGTCAAAGCTACGGAACGATTCAGCGACATTGGAGTCTAAGTCAGGCAATTCGTCGAACAGGTCATCGACAGGTGTAGGGATGAACTGGCTCTCGTCGATGAAACACGGGCTGCTTTGTAATGGACCAAGATCGAAATCAAGAACTGGGTTGTCGTCGATGGTTTGATGATGATGATGTTGATCTCCTCGTATGAGGTTTATGAACTGATCGAAGTTTGGATCGACCAAGAAATTGTGAAGTTCTAGATCGTTCATGTTGGAAAGAGCATTGACTCTTCCGTCCATTGTCTTTTTCTTTCTTTTTTTGTCTGTTTGTGGTAATGAAGAAGAGACTGTTTATGAAAGATTCTGACAACGATAGAGAGACAAAATGAGTTTTATATATACACATAATATTATGTTACAATCATCAACTCTATTAGTTTGAGAAGTATATGTGAATCTGACAGTGATGTTTTTTTTTTTTTTTGACATAGGAGTACATATCATTTTATATTTATCATCAAGATACAATTTACAGCAGATTAAAATGTCGTTTTTCGTTACAAACATTTTCATTATCTTATCGAAACAATGGTGGAAACTACGGCGAAAACAAAATGGAGAGGAAAACTCTATTTTGTTTCATAGATCTATTTAGAGTCTCTAGAGTCTAAATGGAGAGGAAAACTCTATTTTGTTCATTTAGGATGTGAGCTACTTAGATTGGAATTTTAGAGTCTCTAGAGTCAAAATGGAGAGGAAAACTCTTTGAAATTTAGAGTCTCTAGAGTTTTCCTCTCCATTTTGTTTCATTTAGGATGTGAGCTACATAGATTGGAATTTTGGTAGCCAAAACGTTAAAGTATTTTCAATTTATTGTTTGTTTGTTTAGAATGGGAATCTAGAAATAGACTCATTGATCTTTTATCCAGTATTAATATTAGAATTTGGGATTCTTAAGACTCTTTTATTTCTTATGACCAACATATACACTATGTGAACCACCAATGCCACATTTGAGGATCTTTCTTTCCTTCCATTACGAATGAAAATTTTCATTTGTTGATATGATTACTGTATGTGGAGGCATGTAAATAAACTAACTTAAGAAATTTCAGATTGTTTGCCAAAAAAAAAAAAAAATTCAGATTAATATATTGACTTAAGAAATCAATATAGAAATATACGCAGATTATTTATTCAGTTTACGTCTTCATAATGTCATGCATGACCTGTCTATTAAATATAATTTTTGATTAAATATAAATTTTGCTATTATCAAATGATTGACTTGTCGTGTTGCATGACAGTTATATATTTTTAGGTTGTTCTATTTCATTTATTTTGTGTTAAAGATATAAATATTTGTTTTTTCTTCATTACTTCATATCTATACAATTCTTCGTATAAAATAATAAAATACAAACATTATACTCACTACATAATATATCAACACTCATTTATCATATTTTTGGATATAATATGATAATTTCTATCCTCACCAAAAAAAATGAAACTGGAAACAAGAGAAACATATAAAACTAATTGACATTCTCATCAGACATTATTGGTGCTGCTAGGCTGTTCGGTTCAGAATACTGAAAATAGTATTATACGCAGCTTATGTCAGTGTACTATTGTATTATTTATTTGTATGTGTCTCTCTCTAAACTGTATGAAAGGAATCAGAAGGAAAGTTTATCCATCCACTTCCATATTTTGGATATAATATGGTTTTTTTTTAAAATGTAATTTATTTTTAAAGTTTTTGGTTATGTAAATATAAATCGAACAAACCATATTAAAAGGTGGTGTTCATTTAGTTCGGTTTGATATTTAAAAATAATATTAAGCATATACAGCCAAAAACTAATTTTTAAATATAAATATTAATATAAATTCGATGAAGAAATTCGATGTTTATGAAATATTTTTGGGACATAAATATCGAACTTCTTCATTTTATTATTTTGGTCTAGCTAAAAATATAAAAGACTAAATATATTATTATTTTGGTCTAGCTAAAAATATTTCAAAACTGATGAAGCTTTTTTTTTTTTTTGGTCCCAAAAACTAAGATCTTATCAAAATACTTTTAATGTTACTAAGCCGGCTCTGAATCTATGGAATATTATAGCATTTCCAACGTACTAAATACTAATCATTTTACGGATAATCGCAACTAAATTATGAAGAAGCCTGTTCAATGCACGGTTTTGGGTTCTTGTCTCAACAAACAGACAAAATGATGTTTAAACCAAAAAAAACCCAAACACATCGAGTAACGAAACACAATACTATAAACTAGTTTAGAGTCTTGGCCGGTGAGGAACTAGTTTTATGTATTTAGTTGTGATATTAATATTCTATCACGTATATAATGTAAAACAAAAAAAAATTGGTCAACCAATTCAAGATTCCTTCTAGCTGTTGATTAATTATAAGGAAAATTAAACGTTTGAGTAACAACAACATATCCCACAACTTCCACATAATGCCAGTTTATTCTATAGTAAACAGAGTTGACAAAAACAAGTCACCAATAAACAGAAACTAAATATTAGTAGATCTACAACTGGATTTCTGAATTTAATCAAGATATATACCCAAAAATAATAAATATATATCAATAGTACTTGACTTCTTTTATTTTATATGAATTTTGGTTTTATAAATGGTTTCATTTAAATTATTAATTTGATACTACAACACCCCATGAACAAGATTCCCAGTGCCAAATAAACATTTGTAATTTCTTTGATGATATTATTTCTTTGAAAGTGTCCAAATAGAATTCAAAATTGATATCATCTAAAATATTAACCTAATTTAGATAGATCCCAACTCGAATCCTTTCAAATGTTACTACTATGTCTTTTACCACAGTAGATTCTAAAGTACTATCTGCAAATTAATCAATTATAAGATAAAAATTTAAAAATATCATAGAGATTGTAATAACCTAACTAGTGATTTCCTAACTAATATAATCACATTAGCAACCATACAAAATTACAAATCTCTAAAATATATATTCACTATATTCTAAGTGATGTTTTGGACCTTATGAATCCTTGTACAATCAAAACCTTCGTACATGAGTAAACTACTCAAGAACCCTTGACTAATGCACCTTCTCCATTTTCACAAAACTATCCACAACTACAACGACAATATCTGCAGACTGCAGTATATGTATAGTGTAATTTGTTTACCATTCATGACTATGTCACATATTCACTTCAAATATATTTTTGATACTTGTATTCTTTATTTTTATTTTTTTGTCAAACTGATACTTGTATTCAGCTAGCACAATTTTTACAGAATTCCATTATATAATACTTTTTGTTTTTGTTTTTTTGGGTATCTAGACTCGATGAATGTCAACAAGAAATCTAGCATATATTATTTTATACTATTCAGTATTCACCCAACAAATATGGGAAAATTATGACAACTTCTTTTCTTCACTAGTGTAGCAGACATGGAACAAATTCAATTTTTGCTGTGACCTATCAGCACATCTTTAGAAACACAACACTGGATATAAGTTATGAACACCAATAAAGGGGATATGTCAGATTAGCCCTGGGCATTCGGGTTCCCGAACCCGATCGGGTTCGGGTTTTCGGGTTTAGACATATAGAACCCGTTCGGGTTTTCTATACTTTCGTTTGGGTTCGGATAATACTTGTTCGGGTTCGGGTAATTCGGGTATACCCGAACTTAATCGAACCATGAAAAAAAAAAAAAAACTAATTTTTATTTTTTTATAAATTTTAGAAAACTTGTATATATATAAATATTTAACATTTCTTCTCAGGACAGAGAAACTAAAGTGGCAAAATGGTTAAAGTTGCATCTTTAAATGTTCAAGATCATGGGTTCAAATCCCCTAGAATGCATATTTTTCATTTAATTCAGGTTAGTTCTGGTGGGCATCCGGGTTCGGATATTACCCGAATCCGATCGGGTATCCGAACCTGGGTTTTATACAATACCCGAACCGGCATGGAATTACTAATAAAACCAACCTACCAATGACCACACCAATCAGTCAGTAACAACAGTGGTCCATCTTCTCCATCTCACATGATCACATCAAAACATTAATACCTTTTGTTACCAAACTTCTTTCTCTCAATTTACTTACAACTTTTCTCTGCCCAATACCAACATTTAGTGCTCTCTCTCTGATCTTTGTAGGCTTTTTATGAAAACTTTTTTTGCCCTTTATCTTTTACTCATACCACCTTTCCAGATTTACAATCAAAATGAAAAAATTTGCCGCCACAAAACAAACCAGCAAAAGGGTCTTTTACTTTTCAAATGTTTTCAAAACCTTGTTTAAGGCTCATCTGAAGGTACTTTTGATTCGATTCTAACCCGAGCTCCTGAAGCAAGCCTGTTCAAGATACAACATATAGGCTTTAGATAAATCTGATATGTCCATATCAATACATTGAACAAGAATTCAAGATGTTTATGTTTTTACCTTTCGTCGATCTTGATCACTTTCTCATCGTCTTCTCTGAATGAATCGGGCTTCCTTGAAGATTCTGTTATTCTTTTACTGCAAACTTCATGTGTTTTAGTGGGACACGGAATGTTCTTGGTAGTATCTTCCGATGAGGTTCTTTTCTTCTCTGAGACAGGAGATCTCATTGACTCACTCCGCGGTTGTTGCTTGCTGAATAAAGAAGAAGCCTTTCTTGATCCTAAATTGTATTTCGAACCACCGGGTTTCGAGTCCCCGTTCTCTGCTACACCCATTTGGTTAGATGCCCTGAAAAATACTCACATGAGATGTGTCCTCAAGAATTCACAAAGATAGACTTTACTAAACTTCAGAACCTCTAGGAAAGGCATACACGTTGAAGTTGTATTTTTTTTTTTAGTGGAAACATTAAAGAACTGTCTTAACTCAAAACATAACACAACATCCAATTCAACACTATCAGGACCTTTGTTTCCTAGGGATTTAGAAATCTACCTGTCACCATTGTAAGATGAAGAACGCTTAAGAGAAGCATTACAATCCACTGCATCCTTCTTTTGTAGCTTCGTCTCGACCAAACTCCCACTAAAATACTCTTTCTCCTCCAATCTCAATCCCATTAAGCTCGGTGTTTCCGACAAACGATCAAAATCTCCCATCATAAACGATGAGGAGAAGAAAGGAGACTGAAACTTCGAGTGGCCAAATTTAGGTTTGTAAGTTGGGACAAGGCCAAAGTTGTTATCCTTGACTGATATTGAACCACATGATATCAACTGCATCAGCATATTCGAGGCCCTAAGCCTAGAATGAGCGGGCATTCGAACATCTTCTTGTTCAAGAATCCTAAAACTATTCATCTTACTAACATCAGCTCTTATGAGAGACTCCAAAGTATCAGTCTTTGCTCCCAAGGAAGAAGCACTATTGGAAAAAGGCGGCGAGACAGAGTTTCTTGATATTTCTGCACTCTCCATCTCCTTCCCCGCCGCACAAGAAGCCTCGCTCGCGAGATTGTTTTCGCTGGTTTCAGGTTCTGATGATCCATCATCATCAGTTGAAACACCTCTACTAAAAGTCTCTATTGGTTTTTTACCACAACCACTCACAGTTTCATCGGTTTGTGTAGACGCATCTGCGAGTCCTTCGCTCTTGTACACTTTGTACTCGGCCAAACACCAAGAAGATGAGTTCTTTGCGTCTCTTGAATCAGGGGATACACCAGAAGAGACAGAGCGAAGAGCTGGTGGAGAAAGCTCATCATCTTCTTGACAATGCTTATTATTTCCTTTCCCATTGTTCATACTCGAAGACGAAGACGAATCATCATTACTTCTAGATGATGGTGGCTCCACAACTATCTGCTTCATGTTTTGACTCGCTGTATTCACAATTGGACTAAACTGATCTGCACAACATAGGTTTCTGTAAAGCTTCTTCATTGAAACCAAAAAAAAAAAAAACAAATGATTACAAAAGAAGAGAAGATTCATTTCACCTGAATTGGATTCATCAAACAGCTCAGAACCTTTAAGAACATACTCATTCCCATGAGCTGGTAAAATCAAATCATCTTCTGATAAATCATGCCAAACAAAACCATTCCTATAGCTTCTGCAGAGTTAAGTCCAAAAAAAGTAACATTAAATCTGAAACTCTTGTTGCTTCATGAAGTCAAATCAAGAAAGTTACATACCTTTTACTAGACCAAGAGTACATTGAAGCCATTCCTCTACCTCTAAGAACATTAAGCCTCTCTATAACATCTGCAAGACCCAAAAAGAAACACAATTGATTCTTCTTCATAATTCTTCAAAATCTCCCCCAAAAAAAAAGCTTTATTAGCATTTACCTCTTAAGTATAAACCATTAGGAGAAGACATCAGAACCTCCATGAAATGAGGATGCTCAAGTTGACGATTCTTGGATAGGTAATAAACAATTGGGACTTTCTTAACCTTTTGATGATACTTTGGTGATTTCTCAGTCCATACTTTTGCTCTCTCTGGACTCACTTCTCTACTGTACTTCTTCATCCTTGCTTCCATGTTTTCTAAAGAAAAGACCCTAATTGGATAATTCCGACATTAGTCTCTCTGTCTCATTTCTTGAAACGAATCAGATCTATTAATCTGGAGGAGACAAGAAAAAAAAACACAGAATGAAGAAACGAAACGGTGATAGAGTTTAAGAGAAGCTCCTCAAAGATGAAGAAGAGAGAGAGAGATGGGTTTAGTAATTAATGGTTTTTTTTAGAGCAGTGGAGATTAATGGGAGAGACAGAGAGACGACAGTAACAGTGTAAGAGAGAGAGAAAGAGAGTTAAAGCTTATTTTTTCAGACAGAGCTATTTTTGTTTTGTAACTAGAGAGAAAAAGACACTGAAAAACACTGTGTGATTATTATTCGCTCGTGTCTTTTATTTTTCTTTCTTTTGTCTATCTTCATTTTACTCTCTCTTTTTCTTCCTTTTTGAGGAAAATCCTATCTAATCAAAAAAAATTCACAAATATTTTTTATTTTTATGTTTACTGGATAAATAATTAAATTTATATAAAGAAAAGAGAGTTTTGAATTATATTATACTCCCTTTGTTTTACTTTAAGTGATGTTTTAGCCAAAATAAATTGTTTCATTTTGAAGTGATGGTTTCTACTTTTTATGTAAACATTTATATGTATTTTTCTTTACCAATCTTATTTTACATTATGTTTTTTATTAGTTGAATTTATTTTATTTTAATGGTATTTTTAAGTAAAAGAAGTAAATTAAAATTGAAAATTGTATGTTGATTTGTGTGAGAAAATTTAAACACCGGTTAAGAGGAAATAATAGTTTAGTGAAGCTATATCAGAATAGTGCTGGGCACGGGACGGGTACCCTTGAATTTTCTCCGACCCTTTACTCGTCCCGACCCTAACGGGTAACAGAAAAAATTTACTCATACTCGACCCTTAAATAACGGGTACCCGGAGAAACGGGTACCCGGTAAAAAATAGTTGACCCTTTACTCGTCCCGACCCTTTATTATTACCCGGAAAACGAGTACACGATAAAAAAATGTTATAAATTTATGCAATATATAGTTCCAAAATTATAAAATTACGAATTTTGAAAATAAAAATAATATATTAATTCAGTTAGGCTAAGTTGAACTTAGGTTTTAACTCTAACTCTATAAATTAATAATAAATAATAATAATAATACAAAATATTAACGGGTATTTACGGGTCGGGTAGCAAAACGGGTAAATGGCCGAGTAACAGGACGGGTATTGAAAACTAAACTAATACCCTATACTCGTCCCTTACTCACAGTTAATATAAATATAATACCCTTTACTCGACCCTAAAGCTGCGGGTACTTTTTTTTGGGACGGGTACGAGCCGAGTAACGGGTCGAGTACGGGTAACGGGTATTAGTGCCCAGGCCTATATCAGAATATTGTTTTGCTTATACACCAAATATTGAAATTCTAGAACTTTCACTCTAAAATTGTATGATTTTAAAATATTAAATTTTGTATTAGAGTATATTTTTTTCTTTCAAAACTCAACGTTTTTTAACCCAAACAATTAAACTAAAATATCATACATTAGAAAACTTTAAAATTGGTGATCCAATCAAGAAGACAAAAATCTACAAAATAAGCACTAACAAACTTTAAAATATTATACATTATGAGAAATCCGTAAATAAGTGAATTAGTCATATATAAGTAAGTTGAGTCCGATAGATGACATAAAAAAAAAAAATTATTGGTGCAACTATAAATGTGACTGTGTTTATAACTTTATACTATATATCTATAAATATAAACTTACGAGTTTACAAATGGTAGGGATAAAAAAAAAGATTTGATTTTAGAAGTTGCATTGAAAACACAAGAAAACACAAGATGTCACTTTTTGTGAAACAAAATTAAAACCTAAAAACATGTTTTTAATGAAATTTAGACAGTTATAATTAGAATAAATAAAATAAACTGGTCAGTATAGTTAGAAATTTAGAATTAGACACAAATAGATTTGGTGGTATATTTTTGGTATTAATTTTTACGAGTTTAAACGAGTTCGGGTTCCTACAAATTTAGGAATTTGGCTAATGCACAGGCCAGTTGTGGCTAATGGTTGACAAAAAAAACAATTTACCAACCATAACTATAATTTTAAAATTTAATCAATGTCTCAAAATAATGAATTGTATCTTCAACCAATTTGCCAATTATGGCAACGTTCACGTAACAATCAATATGCTAATTATGACGACTTTCATGTAATAATCTCCTTTCCGAATATATGGATAGATTGTTCCAGAGAAATTTTTATTGTTGCATCTTCTTTGAGGAACAAATTTAATATTATGATTAAATGCGAGCATTAACTTGCAATTTAAGAAAAGGTTAAAGCGATTGATTTGCTTTCTCTTTCTTTGTGGAAAGCTGAAATGGAATAAAAACTCGTGCATGAAGATGTCTCTTGTTAGATTTACGTGCATGCTTTATTTCTTTATTAGCATATCAAAACCAATTATGCATGTAATAATTGACTTTCAAAAACGGATATGTGGTGATATCATATGAATGAAATGATAAAAAATATAATTGTGATAATCTATGGCAAATCAATTTTGTGCTGTATAGAATCAACAAGTCAAAATTCATTTCCGCTATAAAGATTAAACTTTCAATCGGAAACTGATCTTTTTTAGTGATTATATCATACAAACATGTAAATGCCGAAAGTATATGTAGAGCTATAAATATGTAGTATAAACAGTCACATTTATAGTGGTATACATTTTAAAGCCAACTCTAGATGTGTCATAAACATAGATCTAATTAACTTGGGCCAAGCCAACAACCTTTTCTATTTTTTTCTATTCATCCAAGATCCAACAACGATTTTGGATTACCTTCTCTTTTGGATTATCAATCCATCAAAACTAGAACCATTCCTAATTATATAATTACCTTTCGTCGTATAATTAGAAAATAAATAGGTTTCTTTGTCTTGCTTCAAGGTTTTTTTTTTTCTTCTTCATAGCCCTATTGAAAATTGTTAGTGTAAAATATCGCACATCGAAAAGATGTTAAGGGATTAAGTAATATATAAAGGGTTAGGGCCAATCCACTCATTGTCAATTGGTTTTGAGTTGGAAGCCCATAGTAAAACCCGAATTTAATATGATATTATTGGGCCGCCCCGTGGATGTTGTTCCCACATATGTCCACACTTCAGATGGTCATGCCTAAGCGTGAGGGGGGGGTGTTAGTGTAAAATATCCCACATCGGAAAGATGTTAAGGGATTAAGTAATATATAAAGGGTTAGGGTCAATCCACTCATTGCCAATTGGTTTTGAGTTGGAAGCCCATAGTAAAATCCAAAGTTAATAAAAACCGCATGGGGAGGGACAAATTGATTAAGGTGCTTCTCTGGCCTTTTAAGTTTGTTTCTTCCACACACACTCTCACTCTCACTCTCCTTTTGTCTCTTGCAATGTTTTTGAAGCACATAAGAGAGCATAAAGACAAATGATATAAAGACGAACCAAATAAAATCTAGGAACCCAACTCGTTTAGCTTGGAACCCAATTTCGTTAGTGGGCCTTCTCAATATGCTCGAAATGTCCCTTAAAAATCAAAATACATAAATGTGAGAACTGAAATCAAGTTTCTTCCAAAGTGATTCGAATGCGGAGGAGCTTATCACCGTTTAATAGTTCCGAACTGAATTGAGAGAGAGTTTTGAAAATTTGTACTGTATTGCTTGTTTTAGAAAATTTCTTCCATGCCTTACAAAAGACCCCCCCCTTACATATTTATACCGACCAATTTATTACCTAATTAATACATAATTAATAGGACACGATTTGCGCAACCTAATTAATCCTCTTGAATGCGGGAATCTTTGACCAGGCCCGAGCTGTGAGCTGACCAACACGATGCATCTCCGCGCTCTCTTCCTTTCTCCGGGCTTGATGGGCCGATCAGTAATACGCTCTTGGCCCATTAGACATGCCCGGCCTAGGCCCTTTGCCTATTGTCCGAGATGACAGATCGTGGATACAACAATAAATATTTGGGAAAAAACACGAAAGTATCTGATCTATTTTTTTTACACACATTAGTATCAAAATTCTGAACCATATACTCAGTTTACAACGTACACGAAACTTACGCTAACCAAATAAAAAAATCCTTGTCTTTTTCTTTTTCGTGAGGTTAATTGTAAAATTAAAATTATATATTTGAGGTTTATTTAAATGTAGGAATTTTTTTCTAATAAAATATAATTAATATTTGAGCTGCGCATATAGGTTATTTTCTCTACTCAAGTTAGAAACTAAACGAAATAAGAAACGGTGATTAACATTGTAAATATCTTTATTAAGAGCTTGATTGGTTCTTCCGCTAGCTCCCGCAAACGCTGCGTTTGCGTTTGCGAGAGGTTGCTAGCGTTTGGGGCCAATCACACCAATCTCTCCCAGTCGCTCCCAATCGCTTTCAACCGTTGAATTCCAAAAGCTGGTTCCCGCAAGCGTTTGCGGTTGCGGGCGTTTGCGTTTCAAAAATTTTTTTTTTTTT
Source organism: Camelina sativa (assembly GCF_000633955.1). NCBI lineage: Eukaryota > Viridiplantae > Streptophyta > Magnoliopsida > Brassicales > Brassicaceae > Camelina > Camelina sativa. Next base: position 14,658,007 of record NC_025689.1, read on the forward strand.
GAGAAAAAACTTGAAACAGATCAATGATAATGAAATATATTTTTTATATATTTTTTACCTAACTATTTTATTTATTAAGGATGAGAGAAAATGAAGTACAGATACGATTGAAAATATTAAAAAAATAAACAATTGGAAGAAAATAATATTTCAATTAACAATAACTCGGAAAAATTGATGTAAATTTAATGGCACATCACACATAAGTTCAAAATAATCTAAATAAATATAACGTTTCATCAGAATTTTAAGAAAATAAGATTATTTGTGAAAAATAAAAACAAATCACGAGTGACTATTCTCAACTCTCGTTTGATCATTACTACCGATGCAAATACTGCCCCGCATAACTTATTGAGTGTGTGAGATTTAAGAAAAAAGATCTACGATCTAAAACATATGTTTAGTCATTTATCAAATTACTTGATTAAAGTTTTGGTAAAAAGCCAAATGCATAAAGTAATAAGTATTTCATTATGAAATTTATTTATTTTTTTAATAATTATTTTAGTATTTTTAATGAATTTTAATTATAAATCAAGTTTAATAAAGTTTTTGATATTTTAAAACATTTATATAATTATATATCACATTTATTATGTTCCAACCGCTATTGCACCCGCTGGTCAACCAGTCGTAAACCTCCCGCAAACGCACCAATTTTAAACTGCTAAACCAGTCGTTCAAAACGCTTAATAACGCTTGAAATCGCAATCGCCCGCTTCCGCAATCTCCCGCAACCGCAACCGCAACCGCAGCGTTTGAACCAGTCAGGCCCTAAAATAATGTTTTGAGGTGTCCTAAAATGAAAGCTCAGGGCAGACTTTGATTATTCAAATGTATAAAAAAACAATTTGTGTATTTTTGTGTAAATTAAAAATACTTTGTATAATTTAATAAAAATTTCCTTATATTTTATAATAGAGTATAAGTCAGTGAATTTTATACTATAATTTAATCTGAAATATAATTTAAAACAAACAATCTAAAAATTACTGTTACCATGTTGTGAACCCAAATAGAATTTTGACATGTATACATCTCTCGTGAAAATGTTCATTTTTTTCAGCAAAGTAAAAATTTGTGCTATAAAAATCTCAAGAAAAGTAAAAAGTGTAATGTATTAGATTAGTCGATTAGACAAGTTGTTGTTTCATTCCTAATTTAGGCCCACTAGAAATTAATTACTCAATATGAGGATGACTCAACCTTACCCAACTCCTCAACTTCTTCATCATTTCATTATATGAAATTTTTGATTTGTTTGTTGTAAAATATAATGATGGGAACTTTCTTGTCGTTTTGGTTCATACAAACAAAATTATGTATCGAACTAACTTCTCCGTTTATTTCATTGTAAGAGCACAAAAAGTTTCTCTTCCTAGACGGTATGGCTTTACTATTTCTCCTTTATAGCTTATGTATTTGCCATTAATGTTAAGAGTAAGCAAAAGTAATCAACTTGTATTTGGAAAATATGATATTAGTGGGTGAATTAGTCAAATGATAGTGCACAAAGTAAAGCCAAGAAAACGGGGTCCTCATACTTTTCCTTTACGATCCACCGACTCCTACTCGTTTATTTTGGCAAGAACTCACTGTTACTGTCGCTGAAAATGTTGTCTTCTTAGAGGAGACTAATTCAGATCTGTGGGTAACCAAATCCCAATCACTGTACGCTCATCAACCTCGCATCATTTTATATCTTAAAGTCTATTTCTCACACTTTCTCTCCTCTTACCCACACATACGCGAGAGAGTAGGGTCATTATGATGGGCAGCGGCCAGCTCACTTTAGTCTAGCCCATTTAAAACTTGAATTTGGCTAGGGGGTCACAATCTAACACGCGGTTAACCTAGAAACTATTCAAAGGATAAAGTCAGTACACATAATTACCAAGCCCATGTTTGACTTAAACTATGTGAATAGAGAAAATAGGATTGTATTATTATTGTTGTGTATTATCAAATGGAATGATACAACTTATATATAAGCACAAACCATAATCAAATGACATAATTAAAGGGATTGCATATGATGATATAATTAATGTATATTAGAGTAATATATGGGATTTGAGTAATCATAGGTGATATGATGATACTCTTTCCTTAATACGTCCCCTCAATCTCAAGGGGTGATGAAGCGAAGCAAAAATAACAGCTTGAGATTGACAAGTCCAAGTGTTGAGAAGGAGATCCGCTTATGAATTGAGAAGATGATTTGTTGTTGTTGAGCAAGATTTGCTAAAAAACAGATCGGGTGACAAGTTGTGTGATGTTGAGGTGGCGGACATCAACGATGGTTAGAGTCTGCCTTTTTTTTTTGTTTATTTCAAAAGAAATTTATCTTGATTCAGAGGCTTATGATAAGCTTATATGATAGAAGCACTTTTGACTTGAGAAATAAAAATTATAAAGAAAAACACTTGACTTAGATTCAGAGGTCTAACACGGTAGACTTGAATAAGAGAAGCTCTATGGCTTAGATTCAGAGGTTCATAATGAACTTGAATGTAGAAGCACTTGGCTTAAAAAAAGATAAACAAAAGAAGCATATAGCTTACAAACAGGAACGGAGCCGATCGTTAGATCATTGTGGCTCTGATACCATGTGAATAGAGAAAATAGGATTGTATTATTATTGTTGTGTATTATCAAATGGAATGATACAACTTATATATAAGCACAAACCATAATCAAATGACATAATTAAAGGGATTACATATGATAATATAATTAATGTATATTAGAGTAATATATGGGATTTGAGTAATCATAGGTGATATGATGATACTCTTTCCTTAATAAACTACACGTATGTGGTGGCATAGTTGTATTACGTTAGCTAGCTTGCACTGATAAATCATTTTTGAAAAGAAACGTGATATGAAATCCCACGGGCAGGATTGATCAAAGCCGGACCGGACCTACTATAACAATCTAACATGGGAGAAAAGGGTTCATTCAAAACTCCACTGCTTGGCATACATCATCTCATATCTTAAAGTCTCTTTCTCACACTTTCTTCTCTTACATACAAATACACAAGAGAGTAGGGTCATGTGATGGGCCGGTCCAGTTCACTTTTAGTCTAGCCTGATTTTGGCTAGCCGGTCACAAGCTAACTAGCGGTTAACCTGTAAGATATGATCCTGGGAGAAAATGGTTCACTCAAACTCCAAATCTTGGCATACAATGACCCTTGCAAAGAATACAAACTCTTTTTATACATACTTGACCCTTGAATGAAATGTGAGTACATGAATGATCAAGGCAAAAGCCTTTGGTACTTGGTCCCTCTTTTGGAGTCAGACTCGTCACAGTGAACCCTCTTCCTGTTTAGATTATTCCCACAACTATCTTGTGACAATGGCGATGCTTCAGCAATAATCACCGGTGGGATATCAAAGGACTCAAGTTGTGGCGGTGGATGACGCCATTGTGGAAGCTGTCCAGCTAGAAGCAGAGTCTGAAGCAGAGGCCCTGCCTTCACCACCGCCTTTAGAAGCTTACCTTTCTCCGGTAATGTCATCTCCGGGAAATCTAACTCGATTTCCATCGGCGGTTCGAAAGATGAGACAATGCTTTCTTCGCCGTCGGATGAGTGGAAACCATTGATGTTTGGATCTTGCTCTTCGTCGGTTTGGCGTTGATGGATGAAGTTTTGATCAAGAAGAAGCCTCTTGTATCTCTCTTGTGCTTCATCTCTCTCTTTGATAGCTTTGTTGAGAAGATCTTTGAGCTGCATTATCTGGTCGTCTTTGGTGTTGAGTTCTTCATTGGCCACCATTCTAGTTTGCTCTAACTCCATTGTTGTGTGCAGAAGCGAGTGCCTTAACTCTTCCATCGTCTAAAACCAAAATTAACATTTTGAGTTTTGAGCAATTATATTGAGCAATCTATAATAATAGGAAAGAAGTAGAATCTCTTAAAAAAAAGTATGTAGATTGGTGTTTAGTTACCTTTATACCACACTGGTTTTGGTGAGCCCAACCAAGTAGATAATTTTGCTGTTGTCTATCCATCTTCCTCAATGGATCAAACTCTATAGAGAGGGAGAGAGTGAGTTATATATATGACTTATGATGAGTGTATTGTTGTTGTCATAATTATAAACAAAATATGGGATAAGTGGGTAAATTTTTGGTTATTTGATTTGCTTTTAGATTAGTCACAACTCACAAGGGGTTGGGACAAGACTCGAAGAAAATGTCTGAAACCTTTCTTCCATCAAAGAGACTCTTTATTGACTTTTTTCGTCCCTTTTTGGTATTTTTTATATAACAAATACAAAATTAAACAAACGAACAAAAAAAATAACGCGTTAACGGTAATTATGATTATGTTGGACAATATCCTCCTTTATTCCACTGGACTTCTTCGGCCTCGATTTGAGAGGAAAAGAGAATTTTACGTTGCAATGAGAGAAAGTATCATCATGACACTGTTCATGTAAGAACATAAAATTACTTCATGGGGGGTTAGTTTTAGTAACTAACTGACTCATAGTTTCCGATATCTTAAAAATATCATGAAAGCAATATCTCATCGAATAAACATTATTTTTCATAAGTTTTAAAATTCAAACATGATATGATTTGTTTGTAAACAAGCTAAGCATAACATTCATCTTGTATAGTACACGACAAGATTAAATTGGCCCATTCGTGTTTTCTTTTTCTTCTATATTTTGGATTCTATTGCAAAATAATTTCTTAAAATTATTTTGTCCTACATAATTTATGGCAACCTCACCTCTTCCCTGGAGCATCCGCAATGGAGAACACTTTAGGATATTCTTAGAGTAAAAATATTATGAAAATAATCTAAGATCAGTAGTTAAGATCTTTTGTTAAAAAGTTAATTATTGGGAGAATATGTTTAAGATCATAAGATTTAATAATATAATATTCTTAAACATATTACATTTATAAAAACTGTAAAAATAACATTTAAATTGCAAAGTTATAAAACGTGTACTAAAATTCAAAATACAATACCAAATTTTTATGAAACAAAAAAAACATTAAAGATTAAAAAAAAAAACAAACATATTACTTAATTAAAACAAATAAACATTTTATTTAATTAATACATAGTTTAAATCAAATCCTTTTTTAATTTGTGAAAAATTATTTGCAAAAAATTGTATCCAATCACAGCTTGCCACGTCAGCTTAGAATTGAGCCTATATCAGTTCTACATCAAAAACTAGATAACATGTTCTTATATTCTTATGCCACTATTCATTATAGTTAAAATTTAATTGGACTAAAAACACACCAAATATTCTGCTATTGCGGATGGCCTTACATGATAAGTGCCAAACGCAATGGGACCCTAAGAAAAATCTTTAAAGAATAAGTAAATTAAAATAGCTTTCACGTCGATGAATTTATTATTGCCACATTCCGAAACATATATTCTTTAAAAGCTGAGTCGATCACACCTGTCCACACTCACGCATTTTCATTTGCCGCATGTGAATCCACACGTACGTGTAATTATTATACACTCGTATCGTATCATATAACTCACAAGTATCCTCAGGGCTCAGGTTTGAACTTTGAATTATATAATGTATGTGTGTGTGTGATGATGTGAACATAGGTAGAGAAAAGTTGGTCAGCAAAAGGAGAGAACCGATAACCTAACATCTACCCTTTTGTTTCTATTCACAGATCTCAATTAATTTCAATTTTATTTTTATACAATATTTTGTTGCATTTTTAGAGATTTCATAAGAGATGTGGAAAAAGGACACCTGACTACAATAATTTCATCTATTAGTTTTACCATAAAAGTTAAAGAGGCAAGAACTTAACTATTCCATTAGTAAACTTACAATACATCAGAACAAAAAACACAGTAAAACTTTTTCATCAGGCATTAATTTCATTGAGGACTAGCTCTTTCAAGAACGAGAGCTATCATTACTACAAAACACAAAACGATATAAGAATTTTAGCCCACTCACTCAAAGCATTATAGATTTGCTTAGTATCCATCAACGACACAAAGATATGCAAAAGAGGGTTCTACATTTTAGTTTTTAGTGGTAAAGACTACAATTATACCAAAAGCTACGATTAGCGAAGTTTACTCAGAAAACTACTGCTAAAGTGTCAGATGTACTACCCCTTCAGTTGCTGCTGCATCCTTGAAGAAGATAGGCAGCTTTGGTACGAACCTGTTATTAACAAACGAAACCAAAATCGTTGTCAGATGAACCAGGTAATCAAAAAACATGAACCAAGTGAGAAAAGAGAAGAAAAGGTCTTGATTTGATCTGGCTTTCTACTTACTTTTGATGCATAGGGCCTAAGATCGGTGCTGTTGATCTGACAAGAACAGTTTCTGAGAAACACAGCCCACATGTCCCTCAGTACTGGCTTTTCATCTACCAATTTACTGGAGAAGAGCCAGTTCTCCGCCAAAACCACGAAAATGTAAGTTTTGAAAAGGTTGCAACCTTTCTCCTTCACATTGATAGACATCAGCGAGCTCAACAAATTTTCGTCGCTGTCCTGTTAACAGATCCAAGACCAGATAATGTATAAAAGAACCTTTCGTTTGCTACAGTCATAACTTGTTGGTTCATGGTTGTTACCTTATGGTCAAGTAAGACAACAAGTATTTGATTTGCAATGGAACTTCTCAGATACTTGTTTCGAGCATCAACACCTGATACGGATTCCACTATCCTCAAACAATTCATGTCTTGAGGAACTCTGCATATGCACCAAACCAGATAAGCAAACTGTGTAAAGCCAAGGATGCTACAAGAAAATAGGAGAGAGGTCGAACCTGGAAGCAAGAGAGATTGCTATTTTCCTGCAGCTTGAAACCCATTCTTCATCTTTGAAGGATCCAACAACAGATATTAAGCAGTCTTGTAAGAGAAGTGAAAGACCTACAAGACCGCGATCTAAGAGCAGTAGTACAAGGATTTCGGCCATCTGTTCAACTTGTGAAGTGGAAAAAATGGGATTTTTACACCTGAAACCAATGAAGCACCAGAGAAAGCAGGAGTAATCAAAATGTATAAAATAGCTAAGTCCTGCCACAGTTAAATACTCAAAATGCAACAAAAGAATTACTGAATCGGCAATGAAAATGAAAGATCGACAAACCTAATTTGACAACAGGCTGTGACAAGTTTGAGCCAAGCTCTAATATTCTGAGGAGGACCTTGAGACTCAGAATCTTGAAGCCAAAAGTAAATAGACTACAGTATTAGTATTATAAAACCTAAAGAAAATATAACCACCAATAAAAGAACAGGGATCAACAGTAAACACACCTGTTTCTGTTAGTTCAACATCTTGTGAAGAATTAATTCTGAACCCATATGTATCAAGAGCTTCTGTAAGTTCCTGATAGTTAGGAAGCCAGTTAATTTCAACAGGAGCTGCTCCATTAACCTGATTAAACCACATCGTTTAAAACCCAAGGAGCTACCTTCAGTCAAAACATAATGTAAAAAGCTATGGAAGCAAGCGCAGGAAAGAAAGAAAATACACAAACGTACCTCGTTCTGTGATAACAATATGGAACACCAAAAGTCACAAGCAGATGATCTCAGATCTTCTTTCGACGAATACAACACTAATAAGTCCATGACATCAAAACCATAAGGTAAGCAAAAGTCCATAATATAAAATAAAACTTAAAAAAGAAAGAGCTACTAAACACATACATGTATTAAACGTCCATTTGCATATGAGTTTTTCCACTCGTGCACACGTCAAGATCAGCCTTGTGAGCAAGCCACTAACCAGCAATCCTTCGAGAAAAGTCGTTCCTAGATTGTACAGTGAAACCTATTTATCTTAAGCCGGCAAGACATGCATCTTTTAGAGAACTAAAAGACGATAAGTTCACAGAAAACTAACCTTCATCTACGTTAAGATCCACCATCAGATTCAACTGATTATTCATAAACTCTTTCAACAAGAAGCAACTATCAAGATCAACATGCGGTGAAGGTATTGGAGTTTTCTGTATAGCAACATCAACAAGTACAAATCTTAAACAAACCATCACTTAACTCTGAAAACAACATGGAGAAACAAAATCAGCCTAACCTGATATCCAAACATATATAATCCCCATTCTTGATAATCTTCTTCACCAGCAATCTCATTCATCTAAAAAAAAACATGTAATAACCCAACAATAATCACCACCACACAATTGCACATCCAAAAATGTAAGATAAAAGAGGATGATATTTGACTGTATACCTGATTATGAACCTCATCAACACATTGAGAAAGCATTGCTACTTTGCCGTGTTCCTCATCATCATCAGAATCGTAAACCTTAGAGACTTTGCGTTTCTTCTTGTTTTGCTTGTCTATAAGCTTACTCTTCTCTTTGTAAAAATCAGATAGAAGATCATCCAAACCAATAGCCTTCTTCCTGCTTTGTGTCAATTTCGAAAGGAACAAACTTTACATTAACCCTTGAACAAAGACCAAGTTTTTTTTTTTTTCTTTCTACAGTAGCAGATAAAATTGGATACAAAAATTTCGAGAAAACCCTAATCGTACAAAGACTCAAAATTTCACTACAATGACAACAGTTCAAGCGAAATCAGAGGATGGGTTGAAGAAAGAGGAATTAGGGAATTCGAATTGTTGCTAAAGATGAAAAAAAAGGATTGACCTTTTCTCAGTTATCGCTGGTGGGTTAACCAGAGGATCTTCGTCCTCGAAATCAAGTGGTCCATCCAAATCCATCGTTAACACTCTCTGTTTCTCTCTGTCTCTGTGAGTTTTGGGGTGGGGGGATTACTCGACCTCCTTCGTTCAGATGAAACCCTTAAAAAAACACTTGCAGCGTTGGGAAGCGCGAAGTAGGGGGAGTGTTTAAAAGAGGCAGCACCTTCCCTACTACCTCTCTGTTTCTCTGTCTCTCTTTTCTTTTTCTACTTTACCAGTAAAATATTGTCATTCGGTTTGGGTCCGAGTAGGTTCGTTTAATTCTGGGTATTTTGGGTTTGATTCGATTTTAGATAGTTTCGGTTTGGTTTTGAGTATCCAAAATATTGGAAACAATTAAAAATAGTTAGATTTGTTTGAATTAAATTTAAAAATAGTTAAAATTTAAAAGTAGTTAACTTTGTTTAGCTAACTTTAAATAATAGTTAATATTGTTTGAATGAAATTTAGTTAAATTGTGACAATGAGAACCAAAACTTCCTCATATATTGATTATTTTGGTGTAAAAAATATTTGCTATTGTCGAATTTATAATTATAATTTTTGGTACTTACATTTTATATTATGTCTAAATATAATTTATATTTTGGATATAAAATTTTATTTTAAATATCCATTTGGTTTTCGGTTTGAATTTAAGGTTTGGTTCTTCAAATAAAAGAGTGGAGAATCCGTCCGGATATTTTATCGGTTCTGCATCTAGTTCAGTTTTTTTTTGGTTGGTTTCAGTTTAGTTTTTCGATCCGGTTATTTTACCTAAGCGTGGTCATGGCAGGGTCAGTGTAAAAATTCCCAAAATTGTTAGGATCCCTGCTCAATTTTTGAAAAATAAGCCTTAATTACATATATATTTTTTTTGAAATGTTTTTTGGCCTTAAAATACACTATTTTTTATGTTAATTGAAAGTGGTTCCAGTGCAAATGCACACCTTGCACCTCCCTATCCTCGGCACTGGGTCATGGCAAGTGCTCACACACCATCCGACCGACCACTAATGCTCTCATACAACAAAGTGTACCTATTTAATTTGCTCATCGCAGGCTCTATCCTACAGACCAAGTATAGAAAATTTAGCCAAACTACTCCAATTGTGGTCACATCGCTGGATGCCCATTACCGACAGTGTTCTAGCGTTACAAATTGGAAACTTTGGCACGCAATATGGTGATACCTCGGCCTCAACACGCATGAGTCATGACATATACTTTCTCATTAATATGACTCATTGGTGCTTCCAACATAAGGGATCTGGATCGAGGATTGAAAACGCCAAAATTTAATTACCATAGGAACTTTTAACATACGCTTGTGAAACATAAACAACACACACATCATACACCACAAAGATCATTACATTATACATGCTAGGATGATAATTAATTAATTATTGCTTACACCGAACTTTTGTATTATTTTAATTTAATATTAAAACTTTAAAAATTATTTTGCATCCGGTTTAAAATATTTTTCTAGACGCACTATGAATATTGAAATGTTTTAGTTACGGGATTTTGTGACCGATTGTGTTGGTCGATTAGAAATGTTTTCTGTTTACCATGTTTGCTTGTAGGAATGAATGACCATCCTTACGTCTCCTTTGTAGCCTTAATGCATTTTAAAAGTATTTGTCGCATTTTTATTAGAGTAAGCGTCGAACTGGTAACGAATTCAGCTATGTATGATTTGACCAGTGTTTACTAGTGATTCGGATTTGTTTACAAGTGCAAATTTTTTTTTACTCCACTAGCTTTGGGTGAAAAAGTTTCCTCCCCTAATAACAAAAAGTTTCCTCCTCACTTTTAGAACTGAAATCAACCGAAAGTTTTTTTCACCTAAATTTGTATGCTAACATGTACAACCTCTCAACCCTCAGTTTTACTTTTTTCTTTTTCTTGCGTCTAGTCTTAAAAAGATGTTTTACATCCTCTGATAATTTCTAATTTCTAAAAATAAAAATTGGCATGGGTTTATTTTCAGGCCGAGATGTTTCAAAAGTCCTCATGATCAGTTGCCTTACGCTGAAACCCAATTGAGAGAGAATGCCTTACAAATTCATTAATTAGTTGGGTACATCTTATATAATATGAGAAGTTTTTTCTCTAACTTTTGCTGAAAAGATGACACTTGGTCTGTTATCTATCCGACATCTGTACACTTTTGTTGTTTTGACCTAATTAACTAAATTCTCTAGACCTTTAAAAGCTCATAAAACAAAAAAAAACTCTTAACATTTATTTCTTCTCTTATTCAATTAGGCTCCTTCCAATCTAAACTCACCATCTATCAGTTTATGGTTTCATCATAGGAACAATCTGATTATAGGTTATTTTGAAATTATAAAAATATGTTTCAATCTTATGTATGATTCACGGACAAGAACGAATTCTAAATTATGTATAAAATTTATTTATGAGTTTCAATCTTATAAATGATTCATAAGCAAGAAAGGAATCTAAATTATGTTAGATTATAGATGTTTACGTGTTCTCAAAATTCTCTTAAATATTCATAAATTTTTGACTCAAAAATTTATTTCTTATATAATATGAGAAGGTTTTTCTCAACTTTTGCTAAAAAGATGACACTTGGCCGGTTATCTATCCGACACCTGTACACTTTTGTTGTTTTGACCTAATTAACTAAATTCTCTGGACCTCTAAAAGCTCATAAAAAAAAAAAAAAATCTTAACATTTCTTTCTTCTCTTCTTCAATTAGGCCCCTTCCAATCTAAACCCACCATCTATCAGTTTATGGTTTCATCCTAGGAACAATTTGATTATAGGTTATTTTGAAATTATAAAAATATGTTTCAATCTTATGTATGATTCACGGGCAAGAACGAATTCTAAATTATGTATAAAATTTATTTATGAGTTTCAATCTTATAAATGATTCATAAGCAAGAAAGGAATCTAAATTATGTTAGATTATAGATGTTTACGTGTTCTCAAAATTCTCTTAAATATTCATAAATTTTTGACTCAAAAATTTATTTCAGGATTTCCATTCCTAAGTTTAGTTTCTGGCTTTTAATCTTATATAATATAATGGTGGGATATTTTATTTAAGTAATTTGATAATTGGTTACTCATTTATTTCCCATTAGATCTTACCAATTAGGTTTCCATAATATTAGAATTCAATCTATTTTCCAAAAAATTAAATTTCAGTCCCTAATTGCTCTCATTTTAAGAGAATCTTTTCAGTCATTATTATCTAATTTCAGTCATTAGGTTCCTATGAAGAATTATATTTTTTTAATATATCTTTCCAAATTTCAATAGGTATTCCTGAATAATTTTAAATATTTTTTTGCAGGTTATCATTTTTATTGTTCGCATTAAAACTACATCAGAAAAAATATAACGTGAGAATGTTTGAAAATTTTCCTTATTTATTCGAGTGTTTATGTATGTCTTTCCTAATATCCATGGGCCGGTCCGGCGGTTTTGGATGACCTATGTCAATTTGTTTTTAAAAAGCCCTTTTCATTATCGTAAATAAAATTATAAGAATAGTAATATAAAAAATTATTTTCATAATATTTTCCACTTTCACATATAATAGTTTACTTCCTAAGAAACTTTATTATTATGACATTTGATATTATAATATTCTGCGGTTTGTCTTCTAAGTAGCTACGACAAAATAAATATTTGTTTTATTCAATTTCATTTATGATAAAGCTAACTAGACAGATCTAAAAATTCATTTCGGCGATGGAACAGAACTATTGCATTTTTATACTCAACCAAAACTTAGAGTAATTATTTATAACTTTATTTACTTGGATTCATTTTCATTATTAGAATTTCTTAAATTTTCTATTAATTTGTATTAGAATGTATAAAGAATAAATTATATTTAGGGATGTGATTGCATTTTTTACCTCACCAAAAATAAGCTGGTAAAATATATTTATTAAGTTCATTGTTGTTTACCTAAATTTCATATTTAGATTGTATTCATGTAAGTTATATTCCAAAATTACATGTTTTTGTAGATGTCAGTGGTAATATAAATTGTGCAAACGCAAGCAAGAAAATAAAAAGATGGAGAATGCTTAATATGTCTTGAAAAACTAAAGGGAGAAAAAACCATAAACACACTACTATATAATTAAAAATTTCTCCACATGTTGAAATACAGTAAAACCTATATAAATTAATACTGTATAAATTAAGAAATTTTGTTGGTCCCAAGTCGGGCCAGTATAAAAATTAACAAAATTCGATAAGATTATAAGATAATAATTTTATTGAAATTTCCATGTAAAATATGGCCCAAATAATATCACAAATTTATAGTCATGTAAATTTATATATATATATATATATATGCTGATATAATAATGTATATTTCTCCTAAAGCTCATTTCTATAGAACAATTGTAATGTTGTATTTTCAAACTATAATGATATAAAATATTCTATAACATGTCATAAAAACAGTTAAGTTTTTTAAAGTTTTCAACTTCTAGATATGCATCATTTACAATTTGATAATTTGACAGTCTATTAAAATTCGACAATCGATATTATTATTCATAAATTTGAATTTATGTATGTCACATGTATAAGTAAATTTGTCTATAGTATTTGTAATTTATTATCAATAATGTTTTCTAAATAATACAAGTTCAATTTTTAAACCATGAAATTTACAACATCCGAAAGTCTAATTTTATTTCACTAAAATTGTCTCAATTCTTAATTTTTTAAAATTTAAACAATTAAAATTATATTTATAAATTAGTAATTATTAATTTACACTATAAAATAATAATTATTAATTAATAGATAATTTAATATCACTATAAATTAATAAAATATCTTGGTCTCACCATTATTAATTTATAGAAGTTTTACTGTACTTAGCGCCTCCTATTTTTCTCTCAGGCGACGTTATCGAGGAAGCTATTGCCTTAAACACTCTCGGCGCCGGTGGAGCTTCGGCTCACCGGCGTCGGGAAAACTTAACCGATTTGTCCTTATGCTTCAAGATCCTGCTCCTTTTTTCTCCCTGTTTAAGTTTTTCCCCATTTTTTTCCCCTTTTGTCCAAGCTTTTCAAGCTCTTTTGAACTCTTTTTACCCCGACGGCTGTTTATCAAGCAAAGGACAGAGGTGGTTTCCGGTGAACTCCCTCTCTCAACTTTTATCCGCACCACAAGAACAGAAGCATCTGCAAGTCAGCGAGTTACATAAATCAGATCTCCTTTCAGATCTGAAATTTTCTCGATCTGTACTTCACTTCACCCCTGAAGAACCCTCACCCTAGGCTTCGTTACTGGCAGGAGGCATCTCTCTTGGACCAGTAGATGCGCCATGCTCAGGGGAGACGTCGACGGCGCAAGGCGATCTTCTTCTGGGGGCAACTGCTAAACAATCTGAAACGAGTAAGTCTTCTTGCCTCCCCGCCGTAACATCGGACCAAACTCATACCAAACTATTGATGCATCGTGTACTTCCGATGAGCCCGTGTTCAAGGCAAAACTTTCAACCCTCTCCGGCCAGCCGCCTTGGTCTCTCTCTGTTGATAGCCAAAGATCGATTAGGGTTTCCCTTAGTGGACCCTCAATCAGTTTTTGGCCCATTAAGGCCCCAACTAATTAAGCCCAATAAGTGTGCCTCAATTCCAAATCCGTTAAAGCCCAGGTACGACCTCATATCTAAATTGTCGAAGTTAAAACCTAGTCGACGGTGTGATCAAGATTACGATGCCTATGGATTCCATCGGAGAAGTAATTCACTGTTGTTACTATGGCGGAACTTCCATCTTCTGAAAACCCTGGTAGAAGTATTCCTTAAGGCTTTGATTTATGAACCTTATTGTTTGAGTTTGTGTGGTATTTGGTTCCCGATTCCAATTCGTCCGAGCATTGTCTATGGCTATGGTTTGTCGACCAGGTCTCATGTCTCGGCGAAACTAGTGAACCACCTCAAGCATCAGAGCATCTCGATCCCTGCTCGAACCCTTGTCAAAGCTTTACACTCTGTAGCTCTTCTCATGCCGGCGAGAATCACAGCTTTGCCCCTTTACTCAACGCTACTTCGTCATGTTATTACGACAGTGGCAATCTCTTCATCCATCATGGAAGAAGTATCGACAATCTTTGACCTCACATGTACCAATATGCTTCATAGCTTTTGGCTCAAAGCTCTCAGGAATCAATTGTCGATTAACCTTATCTACCTTGTTTATCTTTGCTGCTTTGTTATTTTGGCATTGGGGAATGCCCATTTCAAGTTTGTTTTAAACAATGGATTCTCAGAATCCTCCTTGTTCTGTATTTGTTATCTTCTTTAATGGAATGAAAGCAAATGTTTGACAAAAAAAAAAAAAAAGAAGTTTTACTGTACTTTAATACTATATATAAAAGGAAAATTCAAGTAACCCTAAACAAAAGAACCCAAAAAAAATTGAAATGATCAGTATATTTTTAAAACCACTAAAATAACAATTGCTGAGTAAACAAATAAAAGAACTAATAATATCCAAATTACTAAAATTCAAAAACAATGTAAGCTAAATCCGTGTGTAGCACGGGATGACTTCTAGTTTTATATACTTTCACTTGATCTTTAATTAAACCGCTTAACCTGACAGCATATGAGTCACCCGGCCCTATGTGGTAGCAATAATCGTTCAGATTTCAAAGGTTGTGGAGGCCCACACATGATTGATTGTAGCTCTGCGAATATGTCACTAAGCATGGCAATGATGTAGACTAAATTTTCTTGGTGAAGCGAACATAGGTGGATTAGGTTCATCCCATGGATAGTGATAGAACTTCAACAGATATTTACAACACCCTAGAGGAAAAGAGAAGAAAGTATAGACACGCATTTGAATCACCCCGAATTTAGATTTTGTATCCGTCCATATGCGGTCATGCTACACTTGAGAAAGGAAAAAAGAATCAAAAGTTTATTTTGCAAGTGACTCTTTTGTTTCTTTTTTCTAATGTGAACATAAAACTGAAAACGGTTGACAAAGATACATTTGAACCTCTCAACCTAAGTCACAATTGGATAGTTTTCTAAAGAGTGACGAATATGTCCTAACTTTTTGACTCTTTATCCCTTGATCAACGTCCATAATGTTTTACACCAAGAGCTCATGCTCAAAGGGACAAATAGGTAAATCAACAATTATTCGGCGTGCATTATCCACAGTTGGTGAGAGAGTGAGACAGACACGAGTGCTATATGACAGCTCTTATCCGATGTAACATTAGGGCATCCTTAATGGGAGAACTTTTTTTTGTGTTCTTAAATTAAATATATTGTGAAAATAATCTAAGATCAGTTGTTAAGATCATAGGTTAAAAAAATGGGGGAACTAATTTTGGTGTTCTTAGAATAAATATATAATAATATAATATTGTTAAACATTTTACAAAGATGTAATTTATTATTAACTATAGACCAAAACTTGAATGTGAACAAAGATACAAACCAAATTCAATGATCCTTGGACAAAAAAAAAAGGGTAAGCTTGAGATACATATTGAGTTGCAGAGTGAACATTCCAAAAAGCTAGTTTTGCCAATTCAATGAGATTAGACCAAGAGATATCAATGATGCAGCAGCATCACTTCTTGTCTTCTACTTTTCTCAGCTGCAAAACACCATTAAACCAGACATAAAGGTTCAGTAACAGACCTGAAAACTCTACGCATAAAGAAATGCTATTGATGCAAACACAAATAGCACAAAACAGGATTAAAACAGCAATCTCAGTCGAAAGATTAATTCCTAGACTTTCATATGCGCCATTGAACGATGTTGCAGGCTATACAAACACATGAATAAGATGTTGGTAGGAAACAGAGCTGAACAAATGAGTACAAGGTCAACTAGTTATAAGTAATGCTGAAAAAAGACAAACATCATCAAAAGGTGAAGGGTGTACAGATTCTTTTTAAAATTTAGCTTGACCTCTAAGAGCAGTTACCAAAAATGCACAATTATCATCTGCAATTATCAAACAGGACAACATTCAAAATGCACCAATGTAAATATACAAGAAGGTTTTAGGAAATCCATACTTTAAATGGCAAGCCTCGTTCTCTTGCAGAGTTTAGTTTCTTCACAACCTCGGCATAGACATATGACTTTTTCTCATGAATGGGTTTGTTAGTCATAGACACCAGTTCCATTCCAGGTTTTGAAGATACTTGAGGACTCAAAGCCATTAGTGAACCAGCATGAGTGCCTCTGCTTGAATCGATCATCTTGGTCTTAGGTAACATTGAGATTTTGCTAAGGCTATGAAGAAAGTCACGTTTTTCTTTTCTACAGTCCTCCTGCCATAAACAGATTTGACATTGAAGTATATATGAGAACTAATATCCTTCTAATTAGCAATAAGCAACTCAACCAGCTTCTAACTGATTCTACGCCAAGAATTTTCAATGATATATGTAGGGATGAATAACATGTTCCTCCGTTTAACAATTACGTTCTCAAGCTAATATCATTTACCAGACTCTGTCTGCAATAGCATAATGAGGAGAAGCAAAAGGCGAGATGGAAAAACTTTAAAACCATTAGAAACAGGAGAACAATGTATGAGGGTAAAAGATGTGACAGATGAAACTAAAATGGAAACCAATTCAAAACAATTTTTGATAGTCGAAAGACTGACCTCCAAAACTTTCAACATGTAGTTGTTAAAGCTTCGAACGTTATCTTTTTGAGCCTCCTGTATAGCCGATACCATTGCCATTTCATGAACCTGGGGACAAGAATAAAGTGCCAAAGCTACGAGAAGAATCCAAGTAGTCCATTCAGGCAATAACGTGAAGAAGTAAGCAACCAAAACACCAATCCAAACCAAGTAGCCTTGAGTGACCAAAATCGAA
>NC_025689.1:14676604-14701095 GCF_000633955.1 Camelina sativa
GACGGAGAAATTGAATAAAAGTATCAGAAACGTGATGCAATCAATCGGGAATCTAAAACGATCGATCAATAAAACTAAGATTTCTCCACCTAAGTTCCCTAAAACGATGAAAGCTGAGAAACCCATGTAAAATTTCAAGAATTTAACACATCTGAGGTAAAAGAGAAGGACGAGAACGAACGTTGCAACAGTGATTGCAGCGACGAAGACGAGTGAATTCAAAAAGGCACCTACGAATTTGTCCCATGAGGAATCCGAATCGCTCTCCGAGTAAGCAGCGGTGGCTATGGAGGAGAAAGAGGCGGAGGAGGAAGAAGAAGGGTCGGAGTTTAGGATACAGACAAGTAGAACAACGGTGAACATACAAATCGAGACAGGTGTGAGGATTGCGATGAGTTCTTTGCCTAGATTCGATTTCGAAGGCAATGAGAGAAATGAAAATTTTTCGTTCTCTCCAAATTTTTTTGACCAATCAGAACGCAGGAAAAAAATAAGAACGGTCCATAGATCAGTTCTATCTGAAGATCATTTTTTTTGCTCTAAGCACACTGTTTCGTTTTTTTATAATATTATTAGCTAAGAACATAGTAATTGTTATCCCGTTAAGGATGGCCTTATGAAATTATCACATCACATGATTACTGTTACTTTTTTTTTTAGTATTTTAGATTGACCGACAATAAAAGCGCTTCAACTACTTGTCCTAAAACCAAAGAGAAATAAACCAAAGTTGAAAAAAGAGACTAAGAAACGTGTCTTTTCTATTAGTTTATTCATCTATATGTCGTCAAGTTAGAAAGGCAATTTGTTTGATAATTATTTACCAACAAATTTCAACAGCTTTTCTTGATCCAATCCAATCAAGATTTTCTTGAATCCGAGACAACAATTTCAGATTCGGATTCATGACTCTCCCTAAACTTCTTGTATATATCACCTTTGTAAAACTCTCTCGTCCTCATTGCTAGAACCAAAGCCACAAGCGCTCCAAAAAACGTTACTGCAGCCAAAATCACAAACGGCAACTTAAAACATTGACTTCCTAGGCAAGTCAAGTCCTTTACATCTTTCCGAGTTAGCCCTTGGGCTGCTAGTTGCTTCAAGGCCTCTCTATCGTAAAGCATTCCCGTGACACGAACGTTGAGGATGTATGAACCGAGGGGACTAGCAAGCTGTCCACAATTGAACAATGTAGAGTAGTACTTAAGCCCGAAAAGTTCTGAGATGATGGCAAAGAGCAAAGGAAGTTGTGCACCGAAAGAGAATCCCATTAGAATAGACGCGATATATACTGAGCCCGGTACGGGGAACGCAATGAGAAGGTGGCCAGCACAACTCAATAAGAGGACTAATGTCATCATGAGCGGTCGTGGTAATTTATACTTTGCAAGCAAGTATTCCGAGACAAAACCTGAGAATACACGACCGAAGTAGTTCCATATGCTGACTAGAGACACGAAAGAGCTAACCGTGTGGTTCGGGTAGCCAAGGGATTCCCCTATCTGCCCGAGGTTGTCTACGGCTGTTAAGCTCGATCCTAAACCACAGAATGTAGCGACAAATAGGATTATCATGTCGGTGCTTAACAATGCTTGTAGTATTGTGTAATCTTCCCCTCTTGGCGGTGGAGAAAACACCGTCAAGAAACAAGATTTTGTCTCCTTCTCTTCTAGATCCACCTTGGCGGTTTTGTCCTGATCAAGATCAACTTCTTTCTTGGGTTTTTCAACTTTGACCTCACTCGGTTCTTCGATAGGCAACTTCTTCATGTTCCAAACTTCAATCTCTTGTTTAACCGAAACCGTAAGAGGCACAAAGAGCAAAACACAGCAGATCGTAGCGCTTGCCGCATAAGCGGCTTTGGAGAAATGAACTTGCTTCTCAGCAATGTTCATTGCCATAAGGAACAAAGCCAAGAATATAGAAATATAAAGGAATTGGTAAAACACACTGAGCTCATTCCTCTGCCTCACAACCTTCTTCTCTCTTATCAAATACACAAACACGAGAGAAACCGCAGCAGGCAACCATGCTATCAACAGAATCAAAGACTTGGAATCGTTTCCATAGATCGCAAAATAAAGCTGAGTCATGATTGCGCCACTTAGCCCAACGTAACCTTTAAGCAAACCAAGCATAACTCCTCTGCTCTCAGGGAAATTCTTAACACAAGTAACTAAAGCTCCTGTGTTTGCAAAGTTCTGCGAGTTGGCTCCAATACAAATGTAAAGACACATTTGCCAAACCTTTGGCTTCGCGACTTTACCTGTGACGGTAAGCCAGATCATGAAGTAACCGACAAAGTTCATCGCGGAACCAATGGTAAGGACGAACCAAGTCGGTGTGACCTCAGCAATGAGTCCGGACAAGACGCCGACGTTTGCTCCAAGATCTTTGAAGAAACCTAAGAGGTTTAACGTTGTCTGGTCGTAACCAAGTGTTGATTTAATATCTTTGGAGTAAGTCCCAAAGAGATAGGTAGCTCCAGCGCAAGCCATGATGAGGAACGAAGCAAACACCATGAACCATCTTCCATTGAATAGGTGGATCAAGAATCGTACGGTCTCGTCGTTTCCCATCTTGGAAACCAGAGTGTGAGGCTATATTATCAAGATCTCTGTGAAACTGAATCTTATAAGATTGAGAAAAGGAGAAAACTATTGGCTGATCCACGATAAGAGAATAAACTAAGAGAGAGAGAGAGAGATGAATGATTAAAGATACAGAAAGAGAGTCTCACGGCTATAAAGTAGATCAGAGGAATAGGGGAATTTGTAGTTTATCTTAAGTATCGAAGAGAGAGCTAATTGTCGGAAAGTTTGAAGGAGATTGACCATTTTATCTAGGCTCAGAAAAGATAAAAAAAGATTGACCATTCTNACTGAGTTCATTCCTCTGCCTCACAACCTTCTTCTCTCTTATCAAATACACAAACACGAGAGAAACCGCAGCAGGCAACCATGCTATCAACAGAATCAAAGACTTGGAATCGTTTCCATAGATAGCAAAATAAAGCTGTGTCATGATTGCTCCACTTAGCCCAACGTAACCCTTAAGCAAGCCAAGCATAACTCCTCTGCTCTCAGGGAAATTCTTAACACAAGTAACCAAAGCTCCTGTGTTTGCAAAGTTCTGCGAGTTGGCTCCAATACAAATGTAAAGACACATTTGCCAAACCTTTGGCTTCGCGACTTTACCTGTGACGGTAAGCCAGATCATGAAGTAACCGACAAAGTTCATCGCGGAACCAATGGTAAGGACGAACCAAGTCGGTGTGACCTCAGCAATGAGTCCGGACAAGACGCCGACGTTTGCTCCAAGATCTTTGAAGAAACCTAAGAGGTTTAACGTTGTCTGGTCGTAACCAAGTGTTGATTTAATATCTTTGGAGTAAGTCCCAAAGAGATAGGTAGCTCCAGCGCAAGCCATGATGAGGAACGAAGCAAACACCATGAACCATCTTCCATTGAATAGGTGGATCAAGAATCGTACGGTCTCGTCGTTTCCCATCTTGGAAACCAGAGTGTGAGGCTATATTATCAAGATCTCTGTGAAACTGAATCTTATAAGATTGAGAAAAGGAGAAAACTATTGGCTGATCCACGATAAGAGAATAAACTAAGAGAGAGAGAGAGAGATGAATGATTAAAGATACAGAAAGAGAGTCTCACGGCTATAAAGTAGATCAGAGGAATAGGGGAATTTGTAGTTTATCTTAAGTATCGAAGAGAGAGCTAATTGTCGGAAAGTTTGAAGGAGATTGACCATTTTATCTAGGCTCAGAAAAGATAAAAAAAGATTGACCATTCTATCTGTCTTTTCTAATTTTGTCTCTATGTTAGAAAATCACTGTCCGGAAAGATAAAAGGAGATTAACATTAAAAGTTGAATTTATCTGAATCAAGTATCCACCTAATAGGACAAAAAAAATTAGAGTATCCACCAATGCTTAACTAACCATCTCCATATAGTATACCACAAACAGTAATGGAGTATATTCAACTTGACATTTTAGGTGATTTGGGTAAATTTAACAAATCTTATGTTATTTAATTATGGATTTTAAAAAATCTATTAAAATTAACTGATTAAAATCCATTGTTACTGAAATGATGATTTAAAAATCTACTTTAAAATCCACTATTATTGAACTGATGATTTAAAAAATTATTTTAAAATCTACTGTTATTCAAAACAGTTTGTGGATTTGAATTTTAATGATTTTTAGAGATTCCGGAGGATTTGAGAGGATTTGTTTAGTTAAAAATACAGAAATCCAAATCTCATGGTTTTAAGTGGGATTTGAAAGAATTTTACAATAAATCATATAAACTTCCCTAAAATCATCAAAATCATTTAAAATCTCATAAAAACCAAATCACTTGAACATTAGATTGAATATATCCCCCTAAGTATGAATGATATTTTAACATATTTGAATCACTCTTATTTATATTTAACTTTTTCTTTATCACATATAAATTTAAATAAGAATTTTGAACCACAAAAAGAATCAAATAAAATGTATAATAATAATATTAAATAATATATTAATAAATCATATTATATAAAGTTGGATTTTGAAAGTTAGCCATTAATAATATTTTGACATGTGTCAAATTATTAATATGAGGTTTTGACATGTGTAAAAGTTAATACTTAATAGGAGAGATTTGAGATTATGACAAAAAACAAAAAAATTGTTTAAACAATATTCTTATTACATAAAATTGGATTTGAAAGTTAGTCATTAACAGGATTTTGACACGTGTCAAGTTATTAATATGAAATTTTGACATGTGTAAAAGTTAATATTTAATAGAATATATTTTATATTATGACAAAAAACAAAAAATTGTTTAAAAAATATTCTTATTATATGAAGTTTGGTTTTATAAATTAGCCACTAACAGGATTTTGACATATGTATTAATATGAGATTTTGACATGTGTAAAAGTTAATAATTAGTAGGATAGATTTGAGATTATGACAAAAATACAAAAAAATTGTTTAAAAAATATTAATAATGTAAAAAGATAATTAGGAAAAAATTAAAAAAATTAAACAGTTTTTAAAAAAATAATTATAAGGAGATTATATATTTCATAAACTTCGAAATTATAACAGTATTTACTTATTTTTAATTTTATGTTATTAATTCAACAAAAAAAAATAGAAAAGAGATTATGGAAAATGTAAAGTTAATTATTAATTCTAAAAAATGTAAATACTCACTTCTACATAAACATAGATCGTCTCACATTTTCCATCTAACAAAATAATTTATTCAAAAACACTGCTTTAAAATTTGTTTAATTAGTAAAAAATTTTAAATGGGAAGGTAATTTTTGCTTATTTTTTTAAACCAGAACTTTCTCCTACTTTCTCATTTTTTCAGTTTGAATTAGGTAAGATTAATATGTTGACCCAAAAAAATGTGAGATTAATATATGCATCTACTTTTTCTAATACTGTATTTTAATTTTTATTGTAGTATTTTTAGATTGTTTTATTTAATTTATATTTTTATCTTTGATTTGAGATTCATATATTAATGTGCTTATAATTTTCTACTATTTCTCTAATTATGTCAAATTAATTTTCTTCTAATTTCTCAACCTTGATTGGTTGGTCATAGACTTTTTTTTTATGCAAACATAAATGTTACAATTCATTGAATCCCAAAGGGAGATAAAGAATAGAACCTTATCAACCTATGGTTGGATAAACTAGGCTAATCAAACACAAACTTATAACAAACATAGATAGATAGATTGGAAAAACATAAACCGTTTTTGATAGATCCATAGGAGCTCGGAGACAAAGGCTACATCATGATGTGTCAAAGACACATTCACGAATATATTAGAAAATTTAACATTAGTTACTATCAAAATATTTTGTGAAGCTCGAAAAGGGCTTTTAGTCTCATTGCTTGCCGGACCATGCCATTTTGAAATACCTAAATGACGTGAACATGTTCTCTCCACACATGAGGAGGATAGCGCCAAAGTTCTCTCCATGGTGGACGAGGTTGAACGCATGCAAGGTTATCTCCCCAAGGGAGAAAGACGGAGCCAAGGTTCTCTTGATGGTGGAGGAGGTTGGACGCAAGATTCTCTCCATAAGGGAGGAGGGCGGAGCTGATTTCTTTCCATGGTTAGTCATACACTATTGTGATGATACATCATTGATTAGTATACTATGTAATATATGTTTTATTTGAGAAGTTTCTTGAACCAACAATTATAGTGATTAAAGGAACTATGCAAAAATGAAAATAAATAGACATATAATAGTTGGCTTAATGTGTTTATATAGATATTTTTCTAGGTGGTGGTAAATAATATATTTGTAACATACTGTATACTTAGGTGTAAAAAAATACACCTAATAGTTGGATAAAATAGGCTGATCACAAACAAGCTTACAACAAACATAGATAGATAGATTGAAAACCATAAACCGTTTTTGATAGATCCATAGGAGCTAGGGGACAGAGGCTACATCATGATGTGTCAAAGACACTTCCACGAATACATTGGGAAATTTAACATTAATTACTATCAAAAGATTTTGTGCCGTTGGAAAAGGGCTTTTAGTTTCATTAGTTGCCGGAGCATGCCACTTTGAGATAGCTAAAAGACGTGAACATGTCTCTCCACACATGAGGAGGGCAGAGCCAAGGTTCTCTCCATGGTAGACGAGGTTGGACGCATGCAAGGTTATCTCCACAAGTGAGGAAGGCGGAGCCAATGTTCTCTTCATGGTGGAGGAGGTTGGACGCAAGGTTCTCTCCATAAGGGAGGAGGGCAGAGCCGAGGTTCTCTCCAAGGTTGATAATACACTATTGTGATGATACATCATTGATTAGTATACTATGTAATATATTTTTTTATTCGAGAAGTTTCTTGAACCAACAATTTTAGTGATTAAAGAAACTATGCAAATGTGAAAATTAATAGACATATAATAGTTGGCTATAATTTGTTTATATAGATAGTTTCCTAGGTGGTGGTAAAGAATATTTTTGTAATATACAATATACTTAGGTGTAAAAAAATACACCTAATAGTTGGATAAAATAGGCTGATCAAAGGCAAGCTTACAACAAACATAGATAGATAGATTGGAAAACCATAAACCATTTTTGATAGATCTATAGGAGCTCGGAGACAGAGGCTAGATCATAATGTGTCAAAGAAACTTCCACAAATACATTGGAAAATTTAACAATAGTTACTAGCAAAAGATTTTGTGACGTTGGAAAAGAGCTTTTAGTTTCATTAGTTGCCAGAGAATGCCACTTTGAGATAGCTAAATGATGTGAACATGTTCTCTCCACACATGAGGAGGGCAGAGCGATGGTTTTTTCTCCATGGTGGACGAGGTTGGATGCATGCACGGTTATCTCCCCAAGGGAGAAAGGTGGAGCCAATGTTCTCTTCATGGTGTAGGAGGTTGGACGCAAGATTCTCTCCATAAGGGAGGAGGGCGGAGCTGAGGTTCTCTCCATGGTTAGTCATACATTATTGTAGTGATACATCATTGATTAGTATACTATGTAATATATTTTTTATTCGAGAAGTTTCTTGAACCAACAATTATAGTGATTAAAGAAACTATGCAAAAGTGAAAATAAATAGACATATAATAGTTGGCTTAATGTGTTTATATAGATATTTTTCTAGGTGGTGGTAAAAAATATATTTGTAACATACAATATACTTAGGTGTAAAAAAATACACCTAATAGTTGGATAAAATAAGCTGATCAAACACAAGCTTACAACAAACATAGATAGATAGATTAAAAACCATAAACCGTTTTTGATAGATCCATAGGAGCTCGGAGAAAGAGGCTACATCATGAAATGTTAAAGACACTTCCACAAATACATTGGGAAATTTAACATTAGTTACTATCAAAAGATTTTGTGACGTTGGAAAAGGTCTTTTAGTTTCATTGGTTGCCAGAGCATGCCACTTTGAGATAGGTAAAAGACGTGAACATGTTCTCTCCACACATGAGGAGGGCAGAGCCAAGGTTCTCTCCATGGTGGATGAGGTTGGACGCATGCAAGGTTATCTCCACAAGTGAGGAAGGCGTAGCCAAGGTTCTCTTCATGGTGGAGGAGGTTGGACGCAAGGTTCTCTCCATAAGGGAGGAGGGCAGAGCCAAGGTTCTCTCCAAGGTTGGCCATACACTATTATGATGATACATCATTGATTAGTATACTATGTAATATATTTTTTATTTGAGAAGTTTCTTGAACCAACAATTTTAGTGATTAAAGAAACTATGCAAAAGTGAAAATAAAATGGACATATAATAGTTGGCTTAATTTGTTTATATAGATATTTTCCTAGGTGGTGGTAAAGAATATATTTGAAACATACAATATACTTAGGTGTAAAAAATACACCTAATAGTTGGATAAAATAGGCTGATCAAACACAAGCTTACAACAAACAGAGATAGATAGATTGGAAAACCATAAACCGTTTTTGATAGATCCATAGGAGCTCGGAGACAGAGGCTACATCATGATGTGTCAAAGACACTTCCACGAATACATTGGGAAATTTAACATTAGTTACTATCAAAAGATTTTGTGACGTTGCGAAAGAGCTTTTAGTTTCATTGGTTACCGGAGCATGCCACTTTGAGATAGCTAAATGACGTGAACATGTTCTCTCCACACATGAGGAGGGCAGAGCCAAGGTTCTCTCCATGGTGGACGAGGTTGGACGCATGCAAGGTTATCTCCCCAAAGGAGAAATGCGGAGCCAAGGTTCTCTTCATGGTGGAGGAGGTTGGACGCAAGGTTCTCTGCATAAGGGAGGAGGATGTAGCTGAGGTTCTCTCCATTGTTGGTCATACACTATTGTGATGATACATTATTGATTAGTATACTATGTAATATATTTTTTATTTGAGAAGTTTCTTGAACCAACAATTATAGTGATTAAAGAAACTATGCAAAAGTGAAAATAAATAGACATATAATAGTTGGATTAATGTGTTTATATAGATATTTTTCTAGGTGGTGGTAAAAAATATATTTGTAACATACAATATACTTAGGTGTAAAAAAATACACCTAATAGTAAGATAAAATAGGCTGATCAAACGAAAGCTTACAACAAATATAGATAGATAGATTGGAAAACCATAAACCGTTTTTGATAGATCCATAGGAGTTCGGAGACAGAGGCTACATCATGATGTATCAAAGTCACTTCCACAAATACATTAAGAAATTTAACATTAGTTACTATCAGAAGATTTTGTGACGTTGGAAAAGAGCTTTTAGTTTCATTGGTTGCTGTAGCATGCCACTTTGAGATAGCTAAATGACGTGAACATGTTTTCTCCACACATGAGGAGGGCAGAGCCAAGGTTCTCTCCATGGTGGACGAGGTTGGACGCATGCAAGGTTATCTCCCCAAGGGAGAAAGACGGAGCCAAGGTTCTCTTCATGGTGGAGGAGGTTGGATGGAAGGTTCTCTGCATAAGGGAGGAGGGCGTAGCCGAGGTTCTCTCCATGGTTAGTCATACACTATTGTGATGATACATCATTGATTAGTATACTATATAATATATTTTTTATTCGAGAAGTTTCTTAAACCAACAATTTTAGTGATTAAAGAAATTATACAAAAGTGAAAATAAATAGACATATAATAGTTGGCTTAATTTGTTTATATAGATATATTCCTAGATGATGGTAAATAATATATTTGTAACATACTGTATATTTAGGTGTAAAAAATACACTTTTTACAGAATATATTTGTAACATACTGTATATATTTGTAACATACTGTATATTTAAGTTAAAATCTTCTTAGGTTCACCTAGGTCTATTTAGTGGTGTTTTGGATTCTCTCTTCGTAGAAAATTGTTTCCTTCATAGCTGTGGACTTACACAAATTTATTTTAAGGGTATAAAGAGTTCAATCCTCTTAGAATTACTCCAAATTCTCTAACTGAAAAGGGTATTTAAGAAACACACAAACTCAAATGTCTCAAAAGCTGATCTCTCCTCAGATTTTCGCCTCTGTTGAGAAAAATGGAAAAATAACAAAGGCACTCAAATGTCTTCAAATTTTTTTTTTACTGTTTTCTCAGACTAAGTTTTATTATCAAATAAATGGACAAGAAGCATGACTGATACGAACACAAAAAGACATGATTTCCCCAAAGGTTCAAAAGAAGTTTGAAAGACTTACGTTGAAAGTTAGATCACAATATACTGATCTTTTGACATGAGAGGTAAGAAACAAAGCTATCACTACAATAAAAAAACCAACAAACTTTATTTTTTAAGCATTATCATCACAAGAACTAGACAAGATTATACATGCATGTGTTACGAGAAAATTTTCAAGATTTTCGACAGTCATATCGTATGTATCCGGATGTGTTTCTCAAGCTATGTCAGCTTATTCAAGACACGACGCATTTGAAAGATACAATATTTATCTGTGTTGAAGAAATGGTTGCCACCTTTCTTATCACTATCGGCCAAAATTCAAGGTATGGTCATACTAAAGATACTTTCAGAAGATCAAAATTTGCAACAAGTACAAATTTTCGTAAGGTTTTAATGGCAATATATGCAATTGCTTCGAGTTTGATGGTCAATCCTAACTTTATGGTAGCTCCAGTTTTAGCCTTAGTTCATGGTATATATTTTTAGGTTATATACTTATATCTATATTTTTGTTTACTATTGTCTTTTGTAAAAATAATACCTAAGTCCTATTTTTCTTTTAGAACTGCTTGGGGGTAATTGATGGTACACACATACCTGCTATGGTATTAAAACAACCAACCCATTTTTTTATAACAATGATAATCTAATTAAATACCCTAAATATTTAATTACAATCCAAATAATAAACCAACAACAAATCAACATGCACAACGGAAAACAAACCAAACCAACTCTAATTTAATATAAATACCGTATCAATTAAAACCAATAAAAATCATCAACCTAACATGCTTCTAAACCAGGTTCCAACATAAATAGCATGACCAATAACACAATCGAGACCCTAGATCATCCTCCTTAGATCTCTTTCACACCACAACAGGCTTCTCTCCTTCTCTCTCTCTTTTTTCTCTCTCAACATCAACAATGAAAAGCAGCCACAAAATAAGAGAGAAGAGGCATCCAAAGCATTACAAAAACCATCACTTAGGGCTTTCTAAAACTGGCCCTAAACCGGGTGAATTTAAACCAAACCGGTCAATTTCATGATTTAACGTAAATTGATCGGTTCTTCCACTTTTATTCTGGGACACGGACATTATAATTCTTCTCCTCTAACAAAATATTCGTCCTCAAATCTAAACACACTGCCATCATCCGCAAAACTCCTCCAAACACCGCTGCAACGGTTCGCACCACCTAACCATCCGGTCTACTGCAACCAGGACACCAACGACCCAAACAACCCTGACCTCACTGGTCAACACAATTCAGACCCCACCTGATGTGACCGCCGGACGCGGTCGTCTACCGAGTCGCACAGACGGACGGTCACTGCAGACGGACGAAACGAAACTCTCTCGGGCCGAGGAAACTAGATGAGGCTTTCCTCGGACAAGGCTCGGAGATTTGAATCCAGAGAGGAAACAAACGGTGGAAGCAAGAGATGAGCTGAAACGAACGAGCGGATCGAGAGATCTGGCCTTTGGTCTCGGCTTCGGTCGAGCAGTCTCGGTCGCGGTACGGACGATGCGGAAATCGGTTCCCGGAGTTTGAAGGTAAACTGCAGAAACGGCTCTCGGCAACACGGAAGTGGTTCTCGCTGAGGCGGTAAGAATCCTCAATGATACGGTAAGGATTCTCGGTGATGCGATAAGGAAGGTGGAGTCAAAGCGGAAGTACAACAAGCGGTAGGAACCGGACGTGATACGGTAGAGATGGACGCGAAGGTGGTTTGATGCGACGACACATGGGAGATGGCTCGACCCGTGATATGGTCAACCAGTCGATGTCGAACCCGGTTCGAGATCGGCTAGGGTTTCTTGGTAGTCAAGTCCCGGACTTGGACTAAGGAGAGAGGCGAGACAAGAACAAGATTCTCTCTTGTGAAATTAAATTCAATACTTCAAGTCTGATTTTTACAATGAGTGTTGATGCCTTTATATAGTGAGGCTTACATAAGGAGACTCTAAAACCCTAGAGACGTGGCCATGATCTAAACCATACACATGGCCAAAAGCAAAAGCAAAAGTAAAGTAAAGCAAAGACCAATCCAACGGTCAAAGAAGGTTCAAGAAGAAATTCAAAAGAAAAGAAGGGAAGGGGATAGGGTGGCCACGTCATTGGCTGAACGTGGATAGGATCTTCACTTCCTTGGCTCCCAAGCATGTCAATAAGTGTTTCCAAGTCATGAGCCAAGTGGGAATGAAGTGGAGATGCACTAGAGTCTCTGCCTCGTTAAAACCTCTTCGGTAAACCCAATGGGACAAACCCGAAGTAGGAAAAAGAGTACAGCTCCTTCTAATGGCTTAGGGATGTCTTCACACTGGCGTGATGGTGAAGACACTCAATTCAAGCTTCCCAAAGCTGGTCGCGGCTCAATGTGCCTAAGTGGTGATGCTAACCTCGGGTCCTTTGTCTGTAGGTTGAAGCTTGGCCTTGAAATACTCAAGAGGTGAAATGTTTTGCTCCTCCAAGTTGATTCTTCGTTTGGTCGCCTTGCTGGAGCTCCCTTGGTCGCGTTGAGGCTCCTGGGAGGGTCGCCGGTGCCTTGGCCGCGTTCGAGATAGGCGTTCTGTCCATGTCTGATGCTTCTCGGTCATGCGTCTCGGAGCCGTCCGGGACGTCTCGGGCGTCTTGGTCAGGGGGTCGAACCCATGATCACATCACCACCGGTCAACCCAAACATGACTCTCTCAATCAACAGAACTCTGGACCCCCGACCAACATAAACCTGACCCTCCAACACTCAGAAATCCTAAGATTGAACCCCCATCAACCCTGAGATCCATATCCGGTCACCACAGGAAATCTGAGATTGAACCCCCATCAGTCTATTGAACCCGCATCCGGTCACAATAGGAAATCTGAGATTGAACCCCCATCAATCTCTTTAATCCGCATCTGGTCTCACTGCCTATCTCCACGTCCTTGACACTTTTGCCCCCAACTCATCTGCTTTTAGGTCGCAACCTTCAAGCCATACCATCACATTCTCAGACCTCCCGTCTTCGAACAATACCGTCTCACCCTCAGGTCGTCACCCTCGAGATCTCGGTACCAGGAGAACCCCATCTTCTCTGCCACCCTCAGGACCGCAGTCCCTCGAGCTATCAGTATCTAGGAAACCCTCCGTCCCCTCAGGATAACCCCCATCTCTTTCATGAGTTGTTTAGGACCTCCCGCCCTTACAGCAAACGGTCATAACGTCTATAAGCATTTCCTCAACCAGGACCATCCCCGTGATCCTCGTAAAACATCGTAATGTCTTACCAACCACCTTATTCACTTCTGGAAACTCACCTCTACCTTGGCCACTCCTAGGCCACACTCCAAACATTCCAACCACTTTGGATGTTCACACGCACTTTTTCAAAAAATAGACAAGTTCTAACTGTTTATAAAACTTTTTATTTTTAGAAACTTTCTATTTATGGAAACTTTTCATTTATAGAAATCCTGAGAAATTTCCTTTTCTAAATGACACACAAGTCCTAAAAGAAAAATCCATAATAAATATCCATCTTAACTTCTCGGAAATCCATTTGCAACACATCCATTTTCTAAAATCACCACTAACGGTATTCCCCGATCCACCTCTTTCCAATAACTTTTCAATAGCCAACTGCACTTCCCGCACATAAGCTAAAAAAACACTACACAACTAACAACACACAAAACAACTTACCGTGGAATCTCATTGAAGGCTCGAAGAGGATGATTCTAAGACTCCATACTCACTTAAATTGACTAACTACTCATAATCAATTTCCAACACATAACAACGATTCACAATATCATGCACCAAGCAACAGGAAAATAATTCCACCAATTAAATTTCTTTAAACCACTCTAACACGAATCCCCTTAACTGCTATGATACCAAACTGAAACAACCCGACCCAATTTTTTTAAAATAATAATAATAATATAATTAAATACCATAAAATATTTAATTACAATCCAAATCATAAACCAACAAAAAAATCAACATGCACAGCGGAAGACAAACCAAACCAACTCCAATTTAATATAAATACCATATCAATTAAAACCAATAAAAATCATCAACCTAACATGCTTCTAAACCAGGTTCCAACATAAATAACATGACCAATAACACAATCGAGACCCTAGATCATCCTCTATAGATATCTTTCACACCACAACAAACTTCTCTCCTTCTCTCTTTTTTTTTCCTCTCAACATCATCAATGAAGAGCAGCCACAAAATAAGAGAGAAGAGGCGTCCAAAGCATTACAAAAACCATCACTTAGGGCTTTCTAAAACCGGCCCTAGACCGGATAAACTTAAACAAAACTGGTCAATTTCATGATTAACATAAATTGATCGGTTCTTCCACTTTTATTCCAGGACACAGACGTTACAGGTATAAAACAGTGACGCTCCAAGCTACCGTATTAGAAAAATGAGTAATATCACAAAATGTATCGGTTATTTGCAACTTTGATAAGAAATTTATATATGATTTTAGTGGATGAGAGGTTTCAACTCACTATTCAAAAGTATTATATGATTCTTAACAAGGACTACTAGATTTGTGGTTGCAAAAGGTAATTCTGTACAATATTTGATAAACTATTAATTTTATATATCACAAACATGATAACCTAATAATTACACATGTTAAATTTTCTCTCCGAAAAAATTTATTTATCTGATTGTGGATTTACGAATAGACGCAAATTTTTGGCTCCTTGTTTTGGATATATGTTGGATTCACACACTCAAATTTTTGTTTATTTTGTGGGTTTAAACTCTCAAGAACGAAAATACAAGAAAAATACGTATAAAACGTGTGCAAAATGTAGAAAGTAAGGTAGTGTTGTATTGATCTTATGAAAGGATTTGATCCCCTTTTTGGGTCTACAATGGTGTATATTTATATCCAGTAATCAGTTGCCTAATAAATGTATTAATCATCCTTTGATACGTTTGTTTCGTTCCTATATGAAGGTATTGTGTTGACTGAGTTTTATAAGCTGTCCAAACATGTCATGGGATTGCTATTAAACCAGGATCTCATACAATTATTGTGATATATGAGACAACAAGATAGAATCAGCATAGATGTCTCATAGATGGTGTGTAAGTTCACATGAAGACAATGAGCAGAACTGAAAAAGGTGTTGAGGCACTACTTGATACAGTTGCGGTAAGAACATATGCGATGTTCCAAAGTAGTACATGAGGTAGTACATGAAACCAAACTGTATGAATACTTTGAAGAGTTGAAATACAGAAGTTTGGGGACGACTTGGATAAGCCAAGAGGGTTAGATACAACGAAGATGGTATCAATCGTCTGAAGCAATTCTTGGACTAGTTCCGAGAATAATACAGGAAGTAGTACAAGAAGCTGAGCTGAAGAGTTTGAGTACAAGAGCTTGGGGCCAATTTGGTCAAGCCAATATCTTAAATGGAAGATTCTTGATAGGAACATGAAGAGAAACTTTCCTTGTCCATAAGGAAAAGAAAAATTTTCAATTCCTATTTGTTGTATAATAGAAAAATTCTTTTTGGTGTAGAATAGAAAAATTGTCAACTCTAGTGTTGAGCAATTGATATGAATACCAAGAGGGCGCTTAATGAAAATTTGCGCTCCTTAGTAAAGTATTCACAAAAGATACACACAAGGTGTATGGCATCGCCCCATCAATAAGATAGAGAGATCTTTTGATGGTTTATTCATCTAGAAAAGAATGATAGGTATATTAGTGCTGATATCATAAGCAATTGTAATTGCAATCTTTTTTAAGTGAATTTGTTCTGGACTAGGTCCCGGAGATGTAGAAAAAATTGAACCCATTAACAAAGCTCGTATGTTGTCTATTTTATGCTCATACATACTAAGTTGATTATACACATAATTAATACTTAGCCACAAATATGCGTTTACACTATGATTAATGTTGTAACGTCTCCCTTTGAATCTTGTCGGACACTTATTGGATTTCTTCGAGCTTATCTCCTCCGCCCCCCACGGCGAACTCCTGAGCACTTCATTGATAGTGAGCTCTTTGGTTTCACTTTGACATGTTAACTTCTTTATCAGTAACTATTAAGTATTACCTCTAAGAATTTACTGCCTAAAGTTGCGATCTGGAAACTTTGCATGAATTGTTCAATCATCGTCATGCATCTCTATGAAACGTGACTGAAATAATTTTGGAGTTTTTAAGGAACAGTTTGTGATATTAAATCCGCTCTTCCGTATCCTTCTGAAGCACAAACATAATTAGTGTTGGCTTGTGTAGCCTTACACAATTTTCTGCGTAAGTATTGTCAGTCGGATGAATTTCCTGTTGAAGAGGTTGCTGAAGTTATTGATGAAGAAAACATGGAAGACAATACTCTCTATTAGATGGTTCTCAAAATAATGAAGAAGTTTTTGAGACATAATATTAAGAAACAGAAAGTGCTAATATATCGAGTAAATAATGGCTCGGCAAATGTAGAGAGATGGAACTAACCCTAGGCGTTTGGAAGAAACCGAAAGAATCAACTTTTTTGGTTATCGGGACCAAACTTAAATGATTGGTTATTGATATGTCTATATTTTGTCTCTCCTTAGCATGTATTTGTCATGCATTTAGCTAGGATAACTAGTTGTTTCGCATCATTTTCTAGCCTCTTTTATACACTTTGCATGTTTAGGTAGTTCTTGCATCATCCTTGCATACATTGTGCATTTTGGAGTATTTTAGGTATCTAGGAGACGTCGGGAACACATCACTCGAGCCACTTTTGAGTCACCAGTCGAGCCACCCGTTCGACCCACCCGTTCGAGCCACCCGTTCGAGCCACTTTTGATTCACCAATCGAGCCACTGGACGCACACCGACTCGATCGCACATGTCAGGAAGATGCTCCGTCTCACACACTTCAGGAGATTTCCAAACCGACTCTTTACCATATCGTTTTAAGTTTTTGGGATTCACATGTTTCTACTATAAATACATTTTGTTAAGTCTTGGCTTGAGACATCTTTTTATCTCGTCTTCTGTTCTTATCGTAAAGTTTTTACCTAGCCACCTAAAACGTTGTCAGACTTTGTAATCCGATATCTTTGAGTTGATTAAGTTTTTGCATTTGATTTTTTCTACAAAGTTGTTCACCTTGTTTTTATCTATCTAATGATGCTTGATTCAATGTTTCCTGAGTTTGTTTGTTGATGATGATTTCTAGATCCGAGTAGTGTTAGAGTTCTTGAGGATAGGTGGAAGATCTTAGGATGTAGGGTGTTTAAGCTTTGATTTATATGATTCCCTTCTGGAATAGAGTTAGAAATACTAGTTTCTCTCTGATCAATTGGAACTAGGTCTTAGACATTTCCACGCCCAGAAGGTGTTTAATGAAATGTCTGACCAACTAGTGGCAAAGACTTACGTTCCTAGCCTAAGAGATTAGTTGTCTAGGATGTTTGTTGACGTGAATGAACTTGTTTGTCATGCCATGCTTGATCATGTTTCTCTAGCGAGAGTTAGGTTTGGAAGTTGTTGAGTCTGAGTAGGTTCTGTCAAGAGATTGGATTAGCTAAGCCAATGATGTTCATTGTTTAGGGATAGTTTGCTTGTAGCATGTTAAACACTCTGTAGACTAGGATACTCCACCGACATCAATTAATCCCATCCTTAGGACTTCTATCTTTTGATTGATATTGCATTTTTGAGACCGTTTTTCATCTTGCTATTTAATTCTTGTTTAGACTCGATTTCGTTTGTACTCATGCTTACTTCTTGTCATACATTTTCGTTTCTAGTTTTGTAGCTCATTTCCGTTTTGCATTCTTATCATTCTAGGATTGTTAGACAAACACTCTTTTTGAATTGGCTCGACTTGTGATTACTTGATTGCATCTTGAGTGATAGTATCATCCCAATTGGATTGACACCTTAAGTATTACAACTGCATAAGGTTAATTGAACCTGCTAGGACACACAAAAATCCTAGTATCAATTTGGCGCCGTTGCCATTTGGGATTCGTTTTGATACATTTAAGATTTAGGGTTTTGCAAGAGTAAGTTCTATTACACAATTATTCTGATTACTAACTTGTTTTGGTCGTCTGCTTATTTGTTTTGCATCTTAGATACCTGTTCATTGCAACCTTGCATGCAGACCAGATCAAGAGGGCATCATAATCTCCTTCCTGCTATTGACGACATCAATCGGTTACAAAGACCACAAAAATCTCGTACTTCCATTGATCATCCCGCACCAGTCACTATGGAACAACCTAACAGACCAAATCCGAGGCCGCGAAACACGCGAAACATTGGTGCTGGAGATGCACCAAACACTCATACTCAGTGTGCTGGAATCGTCCCTCCCGCCATGTAGAATAACAACTTCAAAATCAAAAGTGGTCTGATCACCATGATCCAAGGAAACAAGTTTCATGGGTTGCCTATGGAGGATCCACTCGACCACTTGGACGAGTTCAACCGTCTGTGCAGTCTCACCAAGATAAACGGTGTGAGTGAGGATGGTTACAAGTTGCGCCTCTTCCCATTCTCCTTGGGAGATAAAGCTCATCAGTGGGAGAAAAACATTCCCAAGGGAACCATCACCACTTGGGATGACTGCAAGAAAGCCTTTTTGGCCAAGTTCTTCTCCAACGCTAGAACATCACGTCTCAGGAATGACATCTCTGGTTTTACTCAGAAGAGCTCAGAATCATTCTATGAAGCCTGGGAGCGTTTCAAGGGTTACAAAAGCCAGTGGACATGGTTTCAGCAACGAGTCACTGCTGAGCACTCTAAACCATGGTGTTCTTCCAAAAATCCGCATGCTGCTTGACACTGCTTCTAACGGTAATTTCCTAAATAAAGACGTTGATGAAGGATGGCAACTGGTTGAGAGTCTCGCCCAGTCTGACGACAACTACAATGAATACTACGACTGCACAGTTTGAGGTGATGCCAGTTTGGAGGAGAAGTACAGGAAGGACCTCAAGAATGTCAATGAAAAGCTTGACCGTATCTTGCTAAGCCATCAGAGGAGCATCCACTTCGTATAAGAGGATGACCCTTTCCAAGTTCCAGATGGGGAGGGTGAGCAGTCTGAGGAGATCAGCTATGTCCAGAATCAAATTGGATACATCAAAGGTTAAAACCAATACAAGGCAAACCCTAATTTATCTTACCAAAGTAACAACGTTGCTCATCCACAAGATCAGGTGTACCCGCCTCAACAACAACATCAAGGTCTTACAATCCAGGATTCGCTCATAAACAACAGTTCCAGCAGGGCTATCAGGTTCCCTCAGGACCACCGCCAGGATTCCGCCCTCAACAAGTTCAGCTTACTCCAGCTCCAGTTCAAGAAATGAAGCAAATAATGCAACAACTTCTTCAGGGTCAAGCTAGCGGTTCTATGGATACTGCCAAGAAGTTTGCTGTCCTCAGTCAGAGGATGGAATGTTCTTACAATGATCTGAACGTCAAATTTGAAGCTCTCAATTCAAAGATAAGGTATATGGAAGGCCAATCTGCTTCTACTTCTGCACCAAAACCTGGCCAATTCCCAGGGAAGGCTGTTCAGAACTCCAAAGAGTTTGCAAATGCAATTATTCTGAGAAGTGGGAAAACATTACCTCCCAGGAAAGGAGTTCCAGACATCACTGAACAGTGAGGGATTGGATGGGGAGGATTTTGTTCAAGATGAAGCTCAGATGAAGGATCCAGTCGACGCAGTCAATGATTCAATTGAACCAGTGAAGCAGTCCGAATCTGAAGATGTTGAGGAACCTGTTGTTTTTGATGACAAACATGCGAGGTTCATCCTCCACTCTACAAGCCTCCTCTACAATTTCCAGTGAGGTTTAAGAAGCAGCTTACTGAGAATTATAAAGCTCTGTTCGAAAAACAAGTCAAGGAGATTGAGTTGAGGATGCCATTGCTGGATGCATTCGCACTTGTTCCTCAATACCAGAAATTCCTCAAGGACTTAGTGATGGAGAGATCAAAAGAAGTTCAAGGCATGGTGGTACTAAGTCTTGAGTGCAGTGCAATCATCCAGAAGAAGGTTGTACCCAAGAAGCTCAAAGATCCTAAATCATTCACTCTACCTTGCTCCCTTGGACCTATGTCTTTTGAGAGGTGTCTATGTAATCTTGGCGCTTCAGTTAATCTGATGCCACTCTCTGTTGCTAAGAGGTTGGGTTTTACAAGTTTTAAGGTTTGCGACATCTCCCTCATCCTTGCAGATAGATCAGTGAGACTTCCACATGGTATGTTAGAAGACTTACCTGTCAGGATCAGAGACGTGGAAGTGCCAACTGAGTTTGTGGTTCGGGAGATGGATGAAGAACCAAAAGATCCTCTGATCTTCGGAAGACTGTTCCTGGCGACTGCTGGAGCCATCATTGATGTCAGAAATGGCAAGAGTGATCTCAATCTGGGCGAAAACTTTATTATGAAGTTTGACATCAAGGATACTTTGAAGAAGCTAACAATAGGAGGACAAGTCTTTTACATTGAAGAGATGTATCAGCTGGCTGACGAATTGTTGGAGAAATTAGCTGAGGAGGACCATCTCAAAACTGCTTTGACCAAGGATGGAGAAGAAGGGTTCATGCATGAGGAGACCACTTGTTACAAGAATCTGCTAGACTCCCACAGAGAAACGGATGGACAAGAGGTTTTGGAGCAGCTATCTGACGTAGAGGAGGTATGTGCAGTTGACGCAGAGACTTCAAAACGTGAGATCTCCCACTCGACCAACCTCAAGACCCTACTTGAGTCACCAGCGTCCGACTCGATTGGCGTCGACACGCAGCTCGAGCCGCACTCTTTCCACTCGACCGTGATCATTCCAGACTCCCATGCTGACGACTGGTCAGAACAGAAGGCTCCCAAGGTAGAACTTGAAACTCTTCCTTCCGGACTCAGGTACGTTTTTCTGGGAACCAATTCCACTTATCATGTCATAGTGAATGCTAGGTTGAGTGATGATGAATTGGGATTGCTTGTAACTGAGCTTAAGAAGTATAGAAAGGCTATAGATTATTCCTTAGATAATATCAAGGGAATCTCACCTAGTCTTTGCACGCATAGGATCAATCTTGAAAATGAGTCTTATGCTAGTATTAAACCCCAAAGGAGATTGAATCCTAATCTGAAGGAAGTAGTAAAGAAAGAAATCCTAAAACTGCTTGATGCTGGAGTTATTTATCCTATCTCTGATAGTACTTGGTTATCTCCAGTGCACTGTGTACCTAAGAAGGGAGGAATAACTGTAATCAAAAACGAAAAAATGAGCTAATCCCAACTAGGACCATCACAGGACATAGGATGTGCATTGATTATAGGAAGTTGAATGCTGTATCTAGGAAAGATCATTTTCCTCTGCCTTTCATTGATCAAATGTTGGAAAGATTAGCCAGTCATCCCTACTACTGTTTCTTTGATAGATATAGTGGATTCTTCCAAATCCCTATCCACCCAAATGATCAGGAAAAGACAACCTTTACTTGTCCTTATGGCATTTTTGCCTTCAGACGTATGCCATTTGGTTTGTATAATGCTCCTGCTACCTTTCAGGGGTGCATGACATCAATTTTCTCGGATTTGATTGAGGAGTCAGTGGAAGTGTTTATTGATGAATTCTCTGTATACGGTTCCACTTTTTCCTCCTGTTTGTTAAATCTGTGCAGGGTATTATCAAGATGTGAGGAGACGAACCTAGTGCTGAACTGGGAGAAGTGCCACTTCATGGTTGAAGAAGGGATCGTTCTAGGACATAAGATTTCTGAAAAAGGAATTGAGGTTGACAAAGCAAAGATTAAGGTCATGGTTCAGCTTCAACCGCCTAAGATAGTGAAGGACATCAGAAGTTTTCTAGGACATGCTGGGTTTTACAGAGATTCATCAAGGACTTCTCAAAAATTGCAAGGCCATTAACAAGGTTGTTGTGCAAGGAGGTTGAGTTCGAATTTGATGCAGTATGTATGGAAGCTTTCAGCAAGATCAAGGAGGCCTTGGTTTTGGCACCCATAGTAGAAGCCCCGAATTGGGATCACCCATTTGAGATTAGGTGTGATGCTTCAAACTTTGCAGTTGGAGCAATTCTGGGACAGCAAATTGACAAGAAGCTTCATGTCATCTACTACGCAAGTCGCACCTTGGACGAGACTCAAGGAAGGTATGTAACTATAGAGAAGGAACTCCTAGCAGTTGTGTTTGCATTCGAAAAATTCAGGAGTTATCTTGTGGGTTCGAAGGTCATAGTGTATACCGACCATGCTGCTCTGAGACACATTTACTCGAAGAAGGATACCAAGCCAAAACTGTTGAGATGGATTCTGCTTCTTCAGGAGTTTGACATGGAGATTGTCGACAAGAAAGGCATTGAAAACGGAGTTGCGGACCACTTCAATGCATGAGGAACAACTTCTGGTCGCCCAGGTTTGTGAGCAGATGCATGACACAGGGGTTGAGAACCTCAAAATCACTTGTATGGTGATCACTTCAGACACTGCACCATGGTATGCAGATTTCGTGAATTACAAGGTTTGTGGAGAAGTTCCTGATGACATGGATCCCTACAGGATGAAAAAGTTTTTCAGAGAGGTCAACCACTACTTCTGGGATGAACTTTATCTGTACAAAAGAGGTTCTGAAAGGTCTGTTCAGAAGATGCATAGCAGAAGGGGAAGTGCAGGGAGTGTTTGAGCACTATCACGGTTCCACCTATGGAGGTCATTTCGCCACATTCAAGACAGCTCAAAAGGTTCTTCAAGCAGGTCTCTGGTGGCCAACCTTGTTTAAAGATGCTCACGGTTTTATCACCAAGTGTGACGCTTGTGAAAGGATGGGAAACATCACTAGGAGGAACGAGATACTCCAGAATCTGATCCTGGAAATAGAGATATTTGATGTTTGGGGTATAGACTTCATGGTACCTTTCAATCCCCCATCAAATGGTAATGTCTATATTCTGGTGGCAGTTGATTAAGTTTCTAAGTGGGTTGAAGCCAATACCAGTCCTACCAATGATCACAAGGTTGTTCTGAAGTTGTTCAAAAGTATAATTTTTCCAAGGTATGGAATCCCAGGGCAATGATCAGTGATGGTGGAACTCATTTCGTCAACAAGGTGTTTGAAATATGTTGAGAAAGTATGGCGTTAAGCACAAAGGTGTCTACCGCGTATCACCCTCAGACTAGCGGGCATGTTGAAGTCTCGAATAAGCAGATCAAGGGTATCTTGTCAAGGATTGTTGGGGTTTGAAGAAAGACTGGTCTGTCAAGTTGGACGAGACTCTATGGGCGTACAGAACAGCGTTCAAGACGCCGATAGGAAGAACACCATTTCAGCTGGTCTATGGTAAAGTATGTCACCTCCCTGTGGAAGTTAAGTACAAGGCGCTTTGGGCAATCAAGTTGCTGAACTTGGATATTGATACAGCTCATGCTAAGAGGACTCTTGATCTATATGAGTTGGAAGAAATCAGACTTGATGCCTATGAGAGCTCAAAGATATATAAATAAAGAACCAAGAATTTTCATGATAAGAAAATTGTTGTCAAGGAGCTCAAGGCTGGAGATCAGGTTTTGCTTTTCAATACCAAACTTAAGTTATTTCCTGGACAACTTAAGTTATCTGCTCACTAACATATTAACGCTTAGCTTTGAGTTCATTATGTCTCAGCGGAGCAGGAAGAGTACTGAGCTCATAGATGAAATGAGAGATGCATATGGTTGTAAGGCTGGAGAGCGCTCATCGCCAAAGTCTATGGCGAAGTGTTTCTTAGAAATGAAAAACATGGTCGATAAAATTGTTGGGGGTTCAAGACAGGCAGCGGGGTCAAACAGACCAGCCAAACCGCTCACTAAGAGCAAGAGTCACGGGAAGACCGACACAAGCTTCTAACTCAAGAGAGGAAGGCAGTGATTATGAACAGGAGGAACTTGAGTTGCGCTCAGGACAAGCTCTCAGGAAATCTGTACGACAGAAATCAACCGAGACAAAATTGACTTCCAAGGAGTATTACGAGCTGTTTCAGCAGTTGGAGTTCAACAAAACAAGATACCTTCATGTTGAGACTATGGAACAACTCGGGATTGCGGAGGATGTTAAGTATCTATTTAGGCGGTGCCATCTGGCCAAGAATGGATACAGGGAGGAGACAGTTCAGTTCCTCTCTACTCTGGAGATGCACTTGTATGCGGATGAGCCGGGAATGATGTCTGATAGAGGTCTGGGCTACATTACATTCCGCATTCACGGCCAGTTCTACACT
>NC_025689.1:14701102-14735070 GCF_000633955.1 Camelina sativa
CTACACTCTTACCTTCAGGACCATCAAAGAGATATTCGATAGGAATGAAATATCAGCACTCTGGGTGACGATTGGAAGCACGCCCACATTCACTTCATCGAAAACGAAGACGACAAACCTGAGAAGCCAAGTGTTGTGTTACTTCCAGAAGGAGGTGGCCAATGCATTCTACGCCAAGGAGATTAAGGGATACATCACGAACGGCGAGCTTGAGATGATTGATCTAGCGCTTAATAGACTCTCATTCACGGTAATGGATGGCACCAAGCTGCAAGGTGACACGTCCAACACTTCCATCTCGCTGTACCTCTTCAACTACATGATGTCGTATAAGACTTAGGTATCGAGACTCAACAGCAACCACTCTCCAGGAGTGATGTGTATGGGCAGCGTGGTGACTTGGTTTCTTGAGGCTGATGGTGTTCCATTACTATCCAAGTCATACCCACCACGCTGGATCGACGTGAACAACCCGCGGCAGTTGCGCACTCTGGAGCGGGGTTTGGGGTAGGAAAGGTTGCTTTACAAGTTTGTGCATCGTGAGGTTGGTCCCTCGAGATTACTCCTCCCTTGCGTCGAGTTGACTACAATCTTGGGGGGTGAGTATATTGAGTTTATCCCTCCCGCGGATACCCTATACAATTATGAGGTTGAGGAGCAACATGTAGACGTTGCGGAAGCAGGAGCCAAGCCGATGGAGGAAGACGCAGTTGAGTACCGCCCAAAGCTGGTTTACTTCAAGGAGTACTCAGAACCGAGAATGGCTAAGGGAGTCAGAGCAGCTCATGAACGTCTCAACAAGCTTCAGCGATGGGGGAAGGCCAGAGACAAGGCGCTAAGCAGCTTCACCAAGACTATCACAAACTTCAGGCGTAAGTTTAGCTGCTCGACTTCCACAACCGCCATCCCTAGGTCTATCACCGAGGACACCAGACCAATGCCAGGATGTGCCTCCGTGACCCTAGAGCTAACTAGCCAACGAACACTCTCTCCGGTCCATTCTCTAGCTTGCCAATCTTCATATGTGTCCCGGCAGCCTCAACCTTCACCAGCTCCTTCACGCCACTCGTCACACAAGTCTAGAGAGAGACAGAGACGCAGTTTGCGAGGTTCCAGAGCCTCTTCTAGTCATCGATCAGCGCGTCGTTCTGCAGCTCAAGATGAGCATGAGACTGAGGTTGAGTAGCGAGTTGAAGATCAGGGTGATCATCAGGGTATGCAAGGGGTTGAGAAACAGATCGAACATCAAGGTGATTATCAGCCTACGAAGGTTTTTGTGTTGGTATCGGACCATGGTGAGTCCAGAGTCGATGACATGTAGTGTGACGAGCAGCCGAACATGTATCAAAACACGCAAGCAGTTGAGCAGCAAGTCGACCAATCAGCTGAGGCCACTCCCACGGATCCCAAACAAGGTGAAGGAAAAAGTCAGTATCACGTACCGACTCCTTGGGCGAGCTCCGACTCCTTCTTCTACTACTGAGGTACTCCCACCTTTCCTTTGTATATACCATTTCATTCATGCATTGTTTTTGTTGTGATTCTTAAATTCTTCTGCAAATTTTTCTTACACAGGAGACTGTGTAATTTAAGTTTGGGGGAGGGTTTGAGATGATGTATCTGATGTTGTGTTTTGTGATTCTTATTTCAATTTTTTTACATCATATCATGTTTGAGTTTGCATCCATCTATTTGCATTGAAAAACCAAAAAATTTGGAAAAAAAATCAAAAATTTCCACAAAAACAGAGTGTTCATGTAGTTTGCACTTGCATATTAGGATTGAGTCTAGGGTTATTCATATAGGGTTGTTGCATTTAGCATAGGGGTTGATGATGATTGTAACCTTGTTAGCATGCTGGATTCGATAGGATAGGATCAATGCCCTTGTTCTTAGTTCTTTGATGCTTGTTGATTGAACTTGAAATGTAAGACTGAACCAGGTTTTGAATTCTTGAAATTGCATTCTAGTCTTGATTGAAGCATGTTTTGAATTAACGTCATTCCCTATCTATCTGAACCTAATCCTGAATCGCAATTATCTTGTTATGCATTGAAGTTGAACTCATGGATACCATATACATACTTGGATTGTCTTTCACATTTTTACCACCCTTGTCAATCCAAGTAGCTGATTCCCATCTTTGGAACAGTTTCCCGCACCCGTAACCAACCGTTCTTTCAAGCCAATTGTATTCTTGAGTGTCAGGCATTTTCCAAGTTGAGCTTATTAGAAAGTGTTAGGTTCTCACCGACAAGAGTAGGATCCTGTGTAGTTCTAATTCGCGTTATCTGGACTACTGGACTAGGTGAGAACTCGATTTTGGGTATCGGGTATGGATTTGTGCAGAAAAGTGAAGAGTAAAAAGAAAGTAAAGGGTAGAAAGTCTTTAGGAGGGGGATGTGTTTTCAAAGTTTACAAGTCTAGTAAAGGATTTAAGTTGAGCAAAGTAAAAAGAGTTATTGGTTCTGGGCATAAAATAAAAAGATTAGACAAAGAAAAGAAAGTAAAAATGCTTAAGATGTCTAGAGTCCTCAGAAGAAAAGAAAAGGAACGATAGTGATAATAAAGATTTTCCAATCCGCTAGAATGAAAAGAAGTGAACTCCTCCTAAGACTAAGTGTAAAGAGTTTGAGATGATGTTTCTAATGAAGGGTAGAGATAGGACCATCTTCTGGGTTAGAATGTTAGGGCTGAGTTTCTTTGGGGACCTTTGGGTAGACAGGGCGCTGCTTTGTATGTATCAGTTGGTTTCAACCTTTAGCCTTCTCTTAAGCTCAACTCCTTTTTATGAGAGAACCTTGTTCTGTGTTGATAAAATCACT
Organism: Camelina sativa; assembly: GCF_000633955.1. Lineage (NCBI taxonomy): Eukaryota > Viridiplantae > Streptophyta > Magnoliopsida > Brassicales > Brassicaceae > Camelina > Camelina sativa. The sequence goes on from NC_025689.1 coordinate 14,703,928, forward strand.
TGAGAAGGAGACTATCTTTGTCTCTGACCTTTTACCCTAGCCAAATGAGTTCAATGACATTGCTTAGCTTGGTTCACGGTTCTCTGTTAATGAATGTTAAAGGGAATGATTGATAGGATTGTATGTGTAGATTAAAGATCAGAATCGTTTCAATCCAGCTTTTAAATAAAATCCCTTCACCATGAATCATAGAACTAAAAACAAGGACCTTGATTCTAACTACTCTATTCAACATGTTTTAGGTTTTGAGACCCCATCTTCACACCTCTTTTCCATACTTTGTTCTTGGTCATTTGCTTGAGGGCAAGCAAAGAATAAGTTTAGAGGAGTTGATATGTCTATATTTTGTCTCTCGTTAGCATGTATTTGTCCTGTATTTAGCTAGGATAACTAGTTGTTTTGCATCATTTTCTAGCCTCTTTTATACATTTTGCATGTTTAGGTAGTTCTTGCATCGTCCTTGTATACATTGTGCATTTTGGAGTATTTCAGGTATCTAGGAGACGTCGGGAACACATCACTTGATATGTCCATATTTTGTCTCTGCTAAGCATGTATTTGCCATGCATTTAGTTAGGATAACTAGTTGTTTTGCATAAATTTATAGTCTCTTTTGTACACTTTGCATATTTAGGTAGTTCTTGCATGATTCTTGCATACATTGTGCATTTCGGAGTATTTCAGGTATCTAGGAGACGTCGGAAACACATCGTTCGAGTCACAGTTTGAGTCGCCGTTCGACGTCGTTTGAGTCACCCACTCGAGTAACACCTTGACCATCGATCGAGTCGTCACTCACTCGAGCAACACCTTGACCGTCAATCGAGTCGCCGTTCGAGTCGTTCTTCGAGCCACCGGTCGGGGGATTCAGCTTTCGATGTCTTCATCATTGTTGTGGAGAATTGAGTCGTCTTTCCAATTCCGTTTATTTCAAGCCAATCGGAGGTATGGTTCAAAAGTTATCATCGTTTTAGTGGGAGTGTATACATCCAGCTCGAGTCGCCACCCGTCGACTCGACCCTCCAGCTCGAGTCGCTACCCGTCGACTCGACCCTCCAGCTCGAGTCGCCACCCATCGACTCGAACCTACTCCACTCGAGCCAGCGCCATCACTCCACTCGAGCCAACGCCATCACTCACTCGAGCCACTACTCGTTCGCACATGTCAGGAAGACGTTCCATCTTACACGCTTCAGGAGATTCCCGAACAGACTCTTCATCTTGTCGTTTTAAGTTTTAGGGATTTTATGTCTTTACTATAAATACGTTTTGTTAAGTCTTTGCGACATCATCTTAGTTTTTATCTCGTTGTCTTTTGTAAGGTTTCCCTAGCCGCCAAAAACGTACTCTGACTTTGTATCCCAATATCCTTGAACTTATTCAGTATTTTGATTTGATTTCTTCTACAAAGTTGTTCTTCACATTTTAATCTATCTAATAATGCTTGTTTCAATGTTTTATGTGTTTGCAAACTTGACTATGATTTTTGGATCTGAGTAGTGCGTTAGTTCTTGAGGATGGGATAGATTAGGTGGAGGATCTTAGGATGCAGAGTGTTTAACCGTTGATTGTATGATTCCCTTCTAGGCTAGAGTAGGAAATACTAGTTTTTCTCTGATCAATTAGGACTAGGTTTGAGACATTTCCACACCCAAAAGGTGTTCGATGAAATGTCTGACCAACTAGTGCCAGAGACTTACGTTCCTAGCCTAAGAGATTAGCTGTCTAGGATGTTTGTTGACGTGAATGAACTTGTTTGTCATGCCATGCTTGATCATGTTTCTCTAGCGAGAGCTAGGTTTGGAAGTGGTTGAGTCTGAGTAGCTTCTGTCAAGAGATTGGATTAGCTAAGTGTTGATGTTCATTGTTTAGGGATAGATTGCTTGTGGCATGTTAAACACTCTGTAGATTAGGATACCCACCGACGTCAATTACTCCCATCCTTAGGACTTCTATCTTTTGATTGATATTGCATTTTTGAGACCGTTTTTCATCTTGCTATTTAATTCTTGTTTAGACTCGTTTATGTTTTTATTCATTTCCGCTTCTTGTCATGCAATCTCGTTTCTAGTACTGCAACTCATTTTCGTTTTGCATTTTGACCATTCTAGGATTGTTAGACAAACACTCTTCTTGAATTGGCTTGACTTGTGATTGCTTGATTGCATCTTGATTGTTAGAAACATCTCATTTGGATTGACACCTTAAGTACTACAACACATAAGGTTAATTGAGACCTGCTAGGATAAGACACACAAAAATCCTAGTATCATCACTCGAGCCACTTTTGAGTCACCAGTCGAGCCACCCGTTCGAGCCATTTTCGAGTCACCAATCGAGCCACTAGACGCACACCGACTTGATCGCACATGTTAGGAAGACGCTCCGTCTCACACGCTTCAGGAGATTCCCAAACCGACTATTTACCTTGTCGTTTTAAGTTTTAAAGATTCAAATGCTTTTACTATAAATACATTTTGTTGTCTTGGCTTAAGACATCTTTTATCTTGTTTTCTGTTCTTTACCTGAAGTTTTTACCTAGCCACCTAAAACGTTCTCAGACTTTGTAATCCGATTTCTTTGAGTTGATTCAGTTTTTGCATTTGATTTCTTCTACAAAATTGTTCACCTTGTTTTTATCTATCTAATGATGCTTGATTCAATGTTTTCTGAGTTTGTATCGTTGATGATGATTTCTAGATCCGAGTAGTGTTAGAGTTCTTGAGGATGGGATAGATTAGGTGGAAGATCTTAGGATGTAGAGTTTTTAAGCTTTGAGTTGTATGATTCCCTTCTGGACTAGAGTTAGAAATACTAGTTTCTCTCTGATCAATTAGAACTAGGTCTTAGACATTTCTACGCCCAGAAGGTGTTTGATGAAATGTCTGACCAACTATTGCCAGAGACTTATGTTCCTAGCCTAAGAGATTAGTTGTCTAGGATGTTTGTTGACGTGAATGAACTTGTTTGTCATGCCATGCTTGATTATGTTTCTCTAGCGAGAGCTAGGTTTGGAAGTGGTTGAGTCTGAGTAGCTTCTGTCAAGAGATTGGATTAGCTAAGCCAGTGATGTTCATTGTTTAGGGATAATTTGCTTGTGACATGTTAAACACTCTGTAGACTAGGATACTCACCGACATCAATTACTCCCATCCTTAGGACTTCTATCTTTTGATTGATATTGCATTCCTGAGACCGTTTTTCATCTTGCTATTTAATTCTTGTTTAGACTCGATTTTGTTTGTACTCACGGTTACTTCTTGTCATACATTTTCGTTTCTATTTTTGTAGCTCATTTCCGTTTTGCATTCTGATCATTCTAGAATTGTTAGACAAACACTCTTTTTGACTTGGCTTGACTAGTGATTACTTGATTGCATCTTTAGTGATAGCATCATCCCAACTGGATTGACACCTTAAATATTACAACTGCATAAGATTAATTGAACCTGCTAGGACACAAAAAAAAATATGATTTCTGTTCTACATTGCTCCATCTCCTTCTTCACTTGTCAGCTTCTTTCTGTTTTGCAGATGGAAAAGTGCGGCCGCCATATTTTAGGAAAGGTTGCTGACGTGGCCTGGCGACTCCAAAGGCAATTTCCTGCTAGGGTTTTTTTAACTTTCTCGCCACGCTTTGCCGATGACGGCGGCTTCTCCTAGTCGGCCGGTGATTGCTCTCTAGGGAGGGGGTAGTCGCAACGCAGGAGGTGGGGTTGTCACTGAGAAGTGGTTCTGGTACGGAGGGAGACAGTAATCGATTGGATGGGGAAAAGGTAGATTCGGACTTGCATACGCATGAGGTCTCCTCTAAGGTTGCTCTGGAGACCAAAAAGAAATCTTACGCTTCTGTTACTCAGGGTTCACAGAAACGTGGTTATACTCAGCAGAAACTGGATTTTTCAAAGGTAAATGGAAAAACGAGGGTTGTGATTCCGAAGGAGGTTTTTGTGGATGCAAAGCCTCTCTGGGAAGATTTTCTGATTGGCAATTTTCTAAGTACGAAAGCACCACACATCGGGAAAATACACATGATTGTTAACAAAATCTGGAGATTAGGTGACACAACGTCCTTAATTGATGTGTATGAAGTTAACGATACCACAGTCAAGTTTCGCATACGCAATGAGGTAATGCGGCGTCGAATCCTTAACAGAGGGATGTGGAATATCATGGACATTCCCATGATAGTATCAAAGTGGACACCTTTTGCAGAGGATGCTCAGCCTGCGATGCGTTCTATTCAATTATGGGTGACGATTAAGAACGTCCCGCCAACTATGTTCACGGAGAAGGGTTTGGAGTTTCTCTTTAGTGCGGTGGGCAAGCCAATCCGTCTGCATCCTACGACTGAAGCTTGTGCTATGTTTGATGAGGCAAGAATGTTGGTTCAAGCAGACTTAACTAAGGAATTACCAACCGAGTATGATTTCCTGGGAGAGGAGGATGGTGAGCTCGCATCAACGATTAAGTTTTCTTACCCTTGGTTACCTCCACGCTGTACAGGGTGTAGGAAATGGGGCCATTTGAGCTCGGACTGTCTTGCTTCTGTGAAGGTCACCGCTCATGCAACCTTAACGTCGGGTGACGAAGTGAGTCACCAGGGCTCTGTGCAGGCTGCACTGGTAGAGAATGTCGTTGCCCCGGTGGATAACTCTGTTGTTGCTCTAGTTGATAGCTCTGTGCAGATTGCCCCGGCAGTGAAGGTCATTGCTCCAGTTAATCAAGTTAATAGCTCGATCGTGGAAACAGTCACAGAATCTGAGGGGGAACACACAAGTCACATAAAGAACACTGCAGTACTGGACAAGGAAGGTTGGATAACGCCTCGCACCAGTCTAAGCCCGGGGAAAAAAATAGTAGGTCTGCCGAAAGCCCCTGTCACGACCTCCACCAATACCTTTGCGGTGTTGGACGAAGAGGATATGTAGGAAGAGGATGAAGTGGAGGGAAATGGAGAAAAGGAGGACACTGAGGCAACAGAGGAAACAACGAAAACAGAGGAAATAGTGAATCCAAAAGAGACAGGGGTAGAGGATACTCCTCGACTAGGTGACTCTGTTAAGCCTCCTGTGCAATCAGTGCTGGAGCTCAGGGTTTGTGACAGAGGGGGCGAGTCATCTCTACGTCCATCTCTCCCACGAGACTCAAAAACGGCACACAAGGTGATACATCAATCTTCTTCTCAGTCCACTAGGATTCTTCCTAGAGATCAGAAAAAGAGGAATGCCACAAAAACAAATTAGATGACCATGTTCTGTTGGAATGTGCGCGGTCTTAATAAATCAACTAAGCATTCCGTGATAAAGAAATGGGTGGATGAGGGTAAGTTTCAGTTTGGCTGTTTATTGGAGACTAAGGTGAAAGAAGGGAAAGTTTCGAGAATTGGGAATAAGATGTTTCAGGATTGGTCCTTATTGACTAATTATGAGCATCATAATCTGGGTCGTATTTGGGTTGTCTGGAGGAATGAGGTACGCCTAACACCGTTTTATAAAAGTAGCCAGCTCATAACGTGCTCAGTCAAGCTCAATGAGCAAGTGGATGAGTTTTTCTGTACGTTTGTTTATGTGGCAAATAGTGTTGAAGGTAGAAGGGAGTTGTGGACAGATTTGAGAGCACATCGTGCATCTCCAATCATTTGCAATAGACCTTGGCTGGTTATGGGTGATTTTAACGTTACTTTAGAACTGGATGAGCATTCTGGGATGGATAATAGACCTGTTCTCTCTGTCGGGATGCAAGAGTTTCATTAAGTGGTCAATGATTGTCGTTTGAAGGATTTGGCTCACCATGGTCTGTTATTTACTTGGAGTAATAAGCAAGATGGGAAATTAATTTCGAAGAAGCTGGATAGGGTTCTGGTAAATGACAAATGGTCCGCCTCATTTAGTGTATTTGAAGCAGGGGGCATCTCGGATCACCTCCGCTGTCGTGTTCATATGCAGAGAGCTGCAGGCACACCTCTTTCTCGTCGACCATTTAAGTTTGTTAATGCAATAGCAGAGATGGAGGAATTTAAACCGCTCGTTCATGATTACTGGACTAACACAGAAGATATGTATTTATCTACGTCATCTCTATACAGATTCTCCAAGAAATTAAAGCTTCTAAAGCCGCATATCAGATGCTTAGCCAAGCAAAAGTTGAGTCACTTATCTAAGAAAACTACGGAAGCCCTTGAGGAGTTGTGTAAGCGGCAGGAGGCAAATTTGGCTTCCCCGTCTGTGGTTGCTCTGGAACAGGAGAAAGAAGCTTATGAACGATGGGATCGCCTCTCTGCCCTGGAAGAGAAGTTTTTAAAACAGAGATCCAAACTCCATTGGCTCCAAGTGGGGGATCGAAACAATAAGGCTTTCCATCGTGCAGCGGCCACTCGGGAGGCTGTGAATACGATGCGAGAGATAGAAGCAAGGGATGGGAGGTTACTAACAAACACAGAGGATATTAAAGTGGAGGCTGAGACTTTCTTTCAGGACTTTCTGCAGACTATACCAGCGGATTATGAGGGAATGTCAGTGGACTTTCTCACAGAGTTGCTATCTTTTCGCTGTTCAGAGGAGGATAGCCGCTGGCTCACAAGGGTGGTAACAGGGGAGGAGATAAAAAAGGTGTTGTTTGCCATGCCAAGTGATAAGGCGCCGGGGCCGGATGGTTACACTGCAGAATTCTATAAGGCAGCTTGGGATATTGTTGGTGGAGAGTTTGTTGTAGCGGTCCAATCATTCTTTGCTAAAGGTTTTCTCCCAAAGGGACTCAACTCTACCATACTAGCCCTCATACCGAAGAAAAAAGAGGCAAGGGTGATGCGAGACTATAGACCCATCTCATGTTGTAATGTGTTGTACAAAGTCATCTCGAAGGTAGTTGCTAACCGACTCAAACGTATACTGCCTCAGTTCATTGCCGGAAACCAATCAGCTTTTGTAGCAGATAGACTACTAACTGAAAACGTTCTCTTAGCAACAGAGCTTGTAAAGGACTATCATAAGAACACTTTCTCCACGAGATGCGCGATGAAGGTGGATATTTCGAAAGCATTTGACTCCGTTCAGGGGTCTTTCTTGTTTAATGTCTTACGCGCTCTGCACTTTCCTCCTGTTTTCATCCATTGGATCTCGCTATGTGTTACCACGGCTTCTTTCTCGGTTCAGGTCAATGGAGAGCTTGCAGGTTATTTCCGCAGTGCTAGGGGACTGCGACAGGGCTGCTCGCTCTCCCCTTACATGTTTGTCATCTGTATGGATGTGCTTTCCAAAATGTTGGACAAGGCAGCCGGTTTACAGGAGTTTGGATACCACCCGCGTTGCAAGAATCTGCGTTTAACTCATCTTTGCTTTGCCGACGACCTCATGATATTGTCTGATGGGAAAATTAGATCTGTTGATGGTATAGTCCAAGTATTGAATCTCTTTGCTAAGCGATCAGGCTTAAGAATTAGTATGGAAAAATGACTTTGTATCTTGGTGGAGTCTCATAAGACGCTAGCGAGTTAATGGGCACAAGATACGGTTATGGTCTGGGACAGCTCCCAGTTAGATATCTTGGACTCCCTTTTACTTCTCGACGACTTAGTACTGGAACTCTTGCCCCTTTACTTGACCAAATCCGCAGCAGAGTAAAAACGTGGACTGCACGTCACCTCTCCTTTGCAGGACGTCTCGACCTCATCCGCTCAGTCCTTTGGAGTATCGCTAGTTTTTGGATGAGTGCTTTTCGACTCCCACGGGAAACCATTACGGAGCTGGACAGTTTATGTTCTGCGTTTTTATGGTCTAGTCCGACTCTGAATACTAATAAGGCTAAGTTACCCTGGTCTGTAGTGTGTCAACCGAAGTGTGAAGGTGGTTTAGGACTGAGATCATTGAAACAGACAAATGATGTAAGTTGTTTAAAGTTGATATGGCGTTTGGTCTCTGGGGGAGCATCATTATGGGTTCAATGGTCAAAACTGAATTTATTTAAAGAGGGTTGCTTTTGGTCGATACCGCCTGCTTCACTTTCTGGCTCCTGGATGTGGCGAAAATTGTTGAAATACAGAGATATGGCAAAAACTTTTGTTAAGGTGGAAGTGCAGAGTGGAGCTCACACGTCCTTCTGGTATGATAACTGGTCAGTGCACGGGCGACTGTTGGATAAAGTTGGTCCACGGGGTATGATTGATTTGGGTATCCGAGAACATATGACCCTCCATGACGCATGGTATGAGAGACGGCGAAGGACTCACCGTAATCCCGTGTTGAACGATATTGAAGCGGTTCTGCACCAACCATATCAGTCTAGAAATCCTTCTCGGGCAGATCGTGTACTATGGTGCGGTAAAGGTGATGTTTATAAAGACACATTTTCTACAAAGGATACCTGGAACCATACACGCACAGCCTCAAATCAAGTTGCTTGGCATAAGGGTGTTTGGTTTGGTCATGCAACTCCGAAATATTCTTTTTGCACATGGCTTGCAGTACACAATCGGTTGTCGACGGGAGATCGAATGGTTACTTGGAGAAATGGTTGTGATGTAAGCTGTGTGTTCTGTTCTGTTCCAGTGGAGACAAGAGACCATTTGTTCTTCTCCTGTCCTTATACCACTGCAGTTTGGTCTGGTATAGCACAAAACCTTTACATGACTCGTTTTACTACCTCTTGGTCACAGCTTCTCGACATTATTTCTGGAACGCAACCTGATCGGGTGTCTGGATTCTTAACTAGATATACCTTTCAACTAACGGTGTACTCTGTCTGGCGGGAGCGTAACGCACGAAGTCATGGGGAGAATCCCACATCTGCGACAAGTCTTATTACCTGGCTTGACAAGCAAATAAGAGCTCAACTTTTGGCCATTGAAAGGCAGGGTGATCGACGCTATTCCATGGGTCTCCAGGCTTGGCTGGCTACTCGGTTTTGAGGAGATGGTTTTCTTAGTTTTAATCACTTAGGGATCTTGTTTAAACAAACTAAGTATTTATTTCATTCAAACTAAACTGATGTAAAACATTATTTTTCTTTGAATATAATTTAACATTTTATTCAAAAAAAAAAAAAAAAGTGCGGCCGCCATTAATCCTTTCACCATCAATTAGGTTAGATGACTAATAATTTAAATATATGTAGTTTATTACTATTATTTTTTTTCTAAAAAATGTTTATATAACAATCCATGAATAGCTTTTCTGAAGTATTTATTTTGTTATTTGAGTAAGATCTTAATATGCATATTTAATTAGGTATTTTATATTTTAGTAATTGCAATACTATTTGACATTAGTAATTTAATTTCTTTAATTTGATTTTAGTCCACAACACAATTTATGGGCGGAGTCTTGTTTTAACCGAAGTGGGTTCGAGATAAACGCGATCTGTTGATTCTGACTTTGTGACCCTTGGATTCTTCTGGCTAATTTCTTTTTCCTTTTTTTTTTTTTGTAGAAAAGGATGTGTAAAAGTAAAATGATATTTACTAATCGGTTCCTAATCTACATAATAATAGTTAGCAATTTGTAGCTATTTGAATAAATGTCAACAATAGTTACAGCTTTTCATTATACTTTTCGTAAAATATTTATATCTAGTGGGTTACATCTATTAATTGTAAAGTTGTGTTTTTTCACTATATGTTATTCATATTTTTTTTATTATAATTTTTTGTTCCAATAGTTGTATCTTTTAAAACCAATTATATATATCTAAATTGTTCTGTTTTTTGAACTCTATATATATTTATCTCTTCTTCGATAACTAACAAACATTGCCCATATATTCTTAAGATAATTTTAATTTTAGTTATAGCCTTTTTTTCACAAATCAATTATATTGATATCAAAAAGTGTTTACAAAATACAGAAACATTTCTATACAACCGTTGTACGCAAATACATAAAATTGAAACAATTTCAGTGAAGGAGTGGAAGTGACCCTGCTGTTATTTAGTCTTATAGGCAACAGATAAAATATGTTAAGTCCCCCCTTGACACACTTTTTATTGGCTATCAGCTTGGTGCTGAAACTCCAAAATGTCATTAACATTACTTTAACTAAGAAAATTAGATTTAATGTTGTTGAAAATGATTCTAGATCGAGTCGCCTTCTTGAGATTGATATAATTGATAATTCTGGCAAAGATTCTCTATGATCATTTAGAAAAATCCATTGTCTTCTCATCCACGATTGTTTCCATAGTGTATGACGTCTCCATTATCTCCTAAGACTACTTGAAAGTCCTTCATCTTCGTCTCCACCTAGTATAAGACCAATAGGATTCTGGACACATTTTTGTTTTGATTTGTTTACACATGTGACTGTCTTTATTTTAGTCACATTGTCGACTTGAAACTCCATAAGGAGATTGTTGATGAGAGAACATAAGTTCTATCTTCTGATATGAAGACTAATTCCTTCATCCACCGTGATTAAATTGTTGATTCCAGGATCAAAAACCCAAATGAAAATTCCATACCTATAGGTAGGGAGACGCTCACTAATTGATAATCGGACATTCCACCGGAAAAGGATTAACTCACCGGAAACAAATCTTCTACAAGGAAGGACATCACGATTCCACCGAACCGAAACTACAAAGAAGAAACAAATTTGGTGATGGCTTGAAACTGCATCGTTCGGATCAATTAGTGAAAACTGGTTGATTCGATGCTTTTCCCAATCCAAAAATGGAATCATCAACAAGATCAAAGCCTGAATTGAAGCCACCAGACTTAGACCATGTAACACCATCATTGTGAGGAGGCCAAAGACGTAAGTTTGAAAACAATGATTTACCATTATTGACTATCTAAAAACTTAACAAAAAAGAAAGATGGGAAGTCTAGAGGGTAGGGAGGGCCGACCGACGCTGGAAAAACCGACGCCGGTCGGAAACAGTGAAGATTATGAAAAGTTGTGTTGGATCGCTGAAAAGAAACCGTTCGAGGGAAAAAATTTTAATTGTAGCCTATACTTTCAAAATGTTTCCTTATTTTAAAATTATTTCATAATGTATAATTATAAATATGAAGTTAATTTTTTTTATTGTTATAAGATTTTTGAAATTTTAGTTGTAGCCTATACTTTCAAAATGTTTCATTATTTTAACATTATTTCATAATGTATAATTATAAATATGAAGTTAATTTTTTTATTGTTATAAGATTTTTGAATTATTTCCCCCGCAAAAATAAGGTATTATTATTTTAACTCGGTGACAAATGTAACATACATTTTTAATAAAGTGGCATATGTTCTCAGTTCTCACTATATGAGCTCCTTGTAAGGTCATTCCTTTCAAAGGAAAAGTTTCTATATAACCATGGGATGCAAAAAAGAAAACAAATCAAATGAAAATGGTCAAGAGTGGAAGACTATTACAAACACATTATTCATTATTTAAAAGATAGGAAGTAGAAGGCATACAATCTATAGATCGTCAACCTTTTACACACATACAGAAATGAGTGCGATCAGAGTCTTAAATTTTTTTGTCACATACACGACAATTATTGATAACATGAAAACAACATTATAAAGGATGACCACATTTCACCTACAGATGTACGTGGTATCTTCATGGATAGATATAGTTGTCTAGGCAGTTTCAACTGCATCCATCGAGTCCCTGGTGCAGACTGTAGAACATGTGTTGGCACATTGTTCAACCGCTCCATTCATGACTTCACTTGCATCTAATTATCGAGATATAATATGAACGGACATTATATTCTCTTATCGATTATTTTAAAAATTGATAATAATGATATATATAAGTATCAGAAGTTTGCTTTACCAGAGTTCTGAATAGTGGTTAAAGCACTGCACACAGAGGATACACACCCAATTTTGCAGTATTCACTGACGGCATCACCTTGAGACAAAGTTTAAAACACATCAAGAAAATAAAATCTTGATCCGTCATGTTACAGATAATTTACGTAATAAATTACAATATTGATCAATTTACCGGTGTTTTCAAGAATGTCATGCGTATATCCCGGAGGACATTTCGTCCCACCAATGTTTTTGCAGCCACTGAGACTTGCACATATTGGCCTGGGACTTCCAGCAAAGCGGCAAGTGTTATAAATATTTCTAGCAGTGGTGGACGGACAGCAGCTCTTTGCGTCAACTTGAATTTGTGCCATGAATAGACTCATTAGGAGCACACTTAGAACCAAAGTTTTGCCTTCCATCTTTTGATTGATTAGTTGTTTGATTGCAAAATGTATGTTGAGAGTTATAAGCTTGTATTGATGAAATGGTGATGAAACAAGGCTAGCTTAAATACTAGTTGCTTGGCAATTTGCAACCACAAAAGTTGTTTGATACCTTCATATCTCATGCTCTACACACACTCTGTACATGCTGCGTGGACCACCCTTATCTCAATTGCTACCTTCACTCCCGGGAACTACATTCATCTCTTTCTCTTTTTTTTTGGTTAACAGGGACAAAAAAGAAAAACTCTTAAAATTTTGTGTTTCTTAATAATTTAATTTGTCTGCTTAGTGTTCTTTTACAATTCACTACTCTGTGTAAGTTTTGCTGGTTATATTTATTTTGTCCGTGCTAACCGTAAACTCTTAAAATTATGTACGTTCTTATAATTTAGTTTATAAGATTTGGATGGTGAATGTTCGTGATAAGCTCTTTGAATTTTCTGTCAATGACATGCCGTCCAAAGTTTATGAGGCGGTGAATCGTTTCTTTATCAAAGAAGATTTAGTTTGTACTTGGATGGCATAAACTCTTGGGTAAGTATGTTTTAGAAAAGATAAAGGCTAAGGTGAGTGATGGGATAAATGCATTTATAAATTCTCTAATTGCTAGTCCATGCTCTTGTTGTACCGGGATTGTTCAGCCTGGAATGTTGATGCCGCTCTAAGCATCTTTTATTTCATGCTCACTTATAAATATAAAACCAGAATTTTTATCAAAAAATCAGTGGAAGAATCGAGAAGCGTATGGGTAGATTCAACTCTTTGTAGTTATATGTAGATATACAAATTAAAGCCAAAATTCTTTTAACCAACTCTTTGTAGTTATGTAGATATACAAATCAAAGACAAAAATCGAAATCGTTTTGCTGGACCACATGAATGCTTGTTGCCTGATTTGTGTATTGTACTATTTTCTATATGAAGAAAAAGAAAATAATTTTTGTTTGATAATTTAACTCAACAAAAAAAAATGAAATGTGAAATAGTGAAAGAAATGGAGAGACGAGTATATAGCTTAGGGAGAAATGAGTTCGACGCTTAGAGTTAGAAATTGACTCTGAGATGGTGGTTGAGTTGGTTGGTTTTCTCAAGACATAGATTATTAGTGAATCTCTTCTGTTGTCCTTCCTACTACGTTTATGATATAGTTAAGAAATGAATTGTTTATATTTCTTATGTATATAGAAAGCCTAATCATCTAGTAGATAAATCGGTAAACTATGTGTTTTCGTTACCGATATGTTTTCATATTTTTCATTCTAGACTGGAATCGATGAACTCGATTATTTTAAAGGATCTTACAAGACATGCGTGCCTGCAAAATGGTCGTTCAATATTTTTGCTTAATAAATTGTGGGAGGGTGTATTACTATATAAATTGTGCGAGGCTATGATTTCTCTCTTCTACAAAAAAAAAGAAAAAAATCTAGATTACGATAGTCATTCAAAATTTTGTAGTTAGAGTATATAATTGAGCATTAAGCGAAATATTTGTGTCAAAGAACAAAGGTTTGTAGATTATGGACGGTCGAGAATCCGCAATTATGGACGGCGGCTACAAAACGAGTTCTTTGTTTTGTAGATTAGGGTTTCGTGTGTAGCCGGTTTAATCCGGTAGCTGTAACCTGACCAGTTTTGTTTTTTTAACGGTTTAGTCCGGTTTGATGTAAATGAGTTGGACCCTCTAGGATATATGTATGGGTCTACTCCGAAAATAGCCTACTGGGCATTATATGTTTATAATTGAAAGCCTTTTAACAAAAAAAATAACAAAGGTTTGACAACATGAAAATTTAAATATACACAATCTATTATATATAAAGTTCACTTTACTCACTCCTGGTGATGCCACCTCATCCACCTTCTCTTAAATATTTTTATGGATTTTCGGATTTTATTAAGCCTAATAAAACAATCATATTACTTGATCCACTTGATTTATCCCAAAATTTTTTAAAGTTTAAAGGCCCAGTCCATTTCTAAATCCATCTAAACCTACTAACGCATTTCGTCGGCGTAATGTCTCTGGTCGTCGGTGTCGGGGACGCTCCACTTTCAGACGATTTTCCCCTGTCTTTACTCGCGAGCTATGTCGTTTTAATATCTTCTCTTCCTACACAAACTATTCAAATTCAATTCCTCCACTCCTCTACACTTTCACCGTTCCTTCCATGTATTTCGCTACAATTGGGGCGTTTTTGTTGGTAACGGCTAATTATGTTGTTTCATCTTCTCGCATCTAATGTGCAGACCACTACTTCTTCCTTAAATCTTCGTAAGTCCTTCTCTTATTTATAGCAATCTCTTGCAATTTACATTTTGTCAACTTATAATTCCATTTTCAAAAATATGAATTATGCTTTCCTTCCTTTCGCTGACCTCAAACTTGGTCGACTTGACCAACAAATCGTCGGGTTCATGAATCTTGAGTAAAGAAGAAATTGTTATCAAAAGCGCCGTGGAGAGGCGACGACGATGGTGACTCTGACAAGTTTAGCGGCGCAAAGCTTAAGGTCACAAAGGATTCTGATGGTATGTCGAAGATGCACGTCCCTAGCCGCAGTGCCAAAAAGGTAGTCTCGCCGATGATGATGATGATTTACTTGAGATTAATCCTCAGCTTCGTTACAACTTCAATCGCAACTATCAGGTCTCTTAAACCCCCTCTCTCTATTAATTGTAATTCTAGGTTTCGTACAATGAATTTGCTCCTCTCTGTATCTGCCTTTAGGAATTTGGGGGAAATTAGTAGTGAATAGTGAGACCTTGCCTCTGTGACATCTTCCCACATATTTTACGAAATGGGTATTGGAGAAATTGGAAAAATATATATCCTTTATGTTTCTGCAACTCTTTGATACAGTTTTGTGTCTAAGCCTTATGTGAAGCTGAAAAGAATGGATTTTTGAATTCTCTTTGTTACATAAAGTTTCGGATTTGAACACATTGTATCGAATTCAATTTAATGGACTGAGTGCAAATGGTTCATATACTAGCTTGGTTAGAATCTCATATATCAAATTAACATCTCTAAATGTAAGATTTTTTTAAAAGGATCATCATATTTTTTATGTGTTGCATTATGTTAAGAGCTTGTGGTCTTAAGTGGAACCAAACTGTGTAGTTTCGTAGTAAGCCTTCTTCTTCTTGGCGACATACTTTAGTTACAAAAACTATCTTTGGTAGTGCTGGAGAGTTTATGAATAGTTGCTTGGTCAGGTTTGTGAACTTCTCTATTGTTATTAAAGGTCATATCAGGTATAGACTACTTATATCTTGGTTAGGGAGATACTCTAGAGCTACTTCTTTTCAAATGGTTTTTTCATTCCTTTCTGCTTATTTATATATGAATGAGTATCTTTCTAATAGAATCTGGATCATGACACACTGCATGCATCTCGAACCATCTTTACATTCAGAAAACATATTTTACGCATTTACAGGGTGTTCATAGGTTTGCTGGATAGCTTTGATTTTTCGTTTTTTAGATTGTAACCTCAGACTGGAAAATTTTGTAACTTCAAAAACCATTTCCTAAGCTGTACAGTCTGCCTCTCTATTACAGTTCCTGCAAAGAGTATTCACTATAGACACTTTGGTGAAGCCTCTTCCTCCTGCCATGGGATTCAACGTCTCTCGCAACTTGAGCTTCTTCACCCGCATTTTCACTCAGTTCTTTGGTGAGCATGATTTTCCAAATACCATCTCTTTAGTCAAATTTTTTCTTGTCGTGTACATGTGTGATAAAAGTTGTGATGACAATCTTTTTCTACCTTCACCCCGTCAATGACCCTTGATCTATTGTGCTGGTATGTAGTTAAAAACGGTTGGTGTGGTTGATGCAGATCCTGAAGGCATTGAAAATGCACAGAGGTCTATGGGGTTGGGGCAGGAAGATAAAGCTCGCCGTTTTCGTTGAGTTTTGACCATCTTCCAAGCTTGTGAATGAACCCAGCTCTGTTAGAATGATTAAAACATGTCCTTAAAGAGAAGTTTTGTCTTAAATTCTCCAAAGTACAATGAAATTTCCAAGTTCCATTTTAGCATCAGGCTTATGAATTCCATCAAAACATACCACTTTGGTTGAAACCCAAGCTTGGTTCCATATCCCCAACACTTACAGTTTGGAACAATCTCATACATATGTTTACTCCTGGTGACAGTTCACATTGCTAAGGTACCAGATGAGGCAATTGAATGATTGATAGACTAAATCCCAGCCTAAGCCATCTGAAATGGCATTTTTCCCAAGAATATTAGAATTCCACATGGACCACATTGGTAGCTCCATTGGCAGTATAGTCTGGTACAGAGAGTGAGAGGGTAGACGATAAAGGGTAGGGAAGAGGTAATGCTGAAGGATGCTGACTTGCATAGAGTAAATAAGTGATTAAGAGAGGACTCATGGCCTAGGTGTGCGACTTCCGTTGAAAGGAGAGTGTACCTATAAGTGACTCTCAGCAATAAGTGAATCGCACATTTTATTTTGTAGGGAATCGAACACTGTACCTATAAGTGAATCTCAGCAATAAGTGATATGAGATAATGAAATGTGAAAAAAGAGTAGATGTAAATATGATGAGTGTATATCAGAAAATAAAAGAATTAATTGTGAAAATATTAAAAGAAATAGATAAGTATATATCGCTTAATAAAATAAATTTGATATCTATACAAATTTTTATTTTAATATTGGATAATTATAATTATATTTAATGGTTCGCATTCACTTTCAAATGTCAGAAACAGAAGACGTAATAATAATAAAGAAAAAAACCTTTCAACAATTATAGAAAATGGCATGCAAAGGTTCAGTTTCTGCAATTCTATTTAAAACTTATGTATTTATCTCTTTCATTTCAGTTTCCAACTATTTCATACATATATATATATATATATATATATTTAAATTAATTCCATCTACCATGATATACTAAATATAAAATAATACTTTAGAGTTTCACAGAAGAGAGAAAGTGATTCTCTTGAGTTTAAGAGATTTATACCAGTCACTTGAAAAATCTGGAAAACTAACAACATACAGAAAATGATCTAAAGTTATTATAGATAAAACAGCATACTAAATTATACTTACTGCAAAACATATTTGTATATAAAATATCCAACAAAAAAAACTAACAAACCAAAATCAAAACAAAATCCAAAATACACGCTAACTACCGCGTGTAGCGCGGGTCAATTGCTAGTTCTTAAATGAAAAGTTATATCATGAAAAAATGTAAATAATATATATTGAAAGAACACAACTCTATAACTCTACAATAAACTGACGCAATTTTTTAACAAAAAGTACAATGAGAATCTAAAAATCTCATTGGCATTTAAATAGATCGTTATTATTATCTAGATTCATAGAAAAAAAAAGCATGCAAAGATGTGGAAGAAGTCGTTGTAGATTAAGGTGGCGGAATTATTAGAGGCCTGGGACTAAAAGAACCAAGTTCACTCCTCGGAGGAAAACGAAATCATCAAGTTCCATGCTCTTTTTGGAAACAGGTAAAGTGATTAAATGCTAAACCCAATAATAGAATTATGCAGCGTTACATTATTATAGAAATATTGTCCTTTCTTTTAAATTGATGATGATACATAATTAAATACAAAGGTGGGCAGTAATATATTAAAGCAAATACCAAACCGAACCGAACAGACCATGACATAAGAACCATTGGAATTGGAAGTTTGGAAATCATGTCTTAAGAAAAGACTCGCTAAAGGAAGAATCGATCCAATGACTCATGAGACTCTTCAGCAGAGGTGCTAGTAAGAAGAGATGGTGGCTTGTGCATCAAAGGCATATTGATGCGAAGATCAAGATTGGAAAGGCCATGTTCCAATGCCTTTGATATCCATCTGCGAGTAAGAGTCATGTGAAATAACTAGAACCTTGCATACTAATACAAGAATACTAAAGATATAAGTAAACTGAGCTTTATTAGACATTCCTCGAACAACTATCTTACAAGTTTGTTTGATTAGTTTCATGTAACACCACAACATGTGATTTGCCACTGAAACGATCCTAATCTATCCAACTTTACCTGCAAAGCAAAAGCTATGCTCACTCGTTTATTCACTCACCAACGAAACCACTCAAACAATATATTTTTCTCTTGCTTTCTAGACTCACACTTTTCTACCCTTAAAAGTGCTAACCCTAATAAGATGACTTTCTTCACTTATATAGGCTTCAACAATCTTCACCATACTCTTCTTTGTCCAGCGAATCCTACAATGCTTCATGTCCTTCACAGCACCTCTCTTTATCCAGTAGGTTCTTAGAAGTTCCCCATCATCATGTTGACTTTAACAACCCATTTATAGCTTCCAACAAACATTTTTTAGGCTGACACCTTTTTCGCCCATGCTTCCCATCTCCATACTCGATGTGTTGCACTGTCTCCAATGTGCTCTGCTGGCAGATGCCACTTGACATTTTCCCGCTTCGTTGAAGACCTTCAGACATGTTCAGACACAGCTTGTAAGTCTTACAAACACTCTGTTTCTTCACCATGCGGTGAACACTAAAGGGAGAATCGATCCAATGACTCATGAGACGACAATCCTCACCGTTGATGAAGCCACCTCCTCCTCAATGACGTCCCGTCTCCAACAAGACACCGAGCACTACTTTTTCATCTTCGTTTTCCTCCATTGTCTGTGCACGTCTCCTTAACAAGCTTGCTGCTTATATCACCACGAGAAAATACAGACTCGCAGGATTAAGATGGTGATATTGTCTGAACAACCAAGAGAAGCCAATTATAAAGAGAGGATGATGCTGATAAACCATAGAAGAGGCGGATTTGATTGCTTGTTTTATGGACACTAATGAGAAGCTAAGCACTGCGTCGTTTTGTGAACTACCTTGTGATGACTCTAATCTACTACTGCTACGTCGGACTGGCTTAGTGGCTTTTGATGACTACTCAAAAATTGACCCATATTGTAACACTAGTATCCCAAAATTACACCACAAAGCAAGAGGGACATGCCCAACCACAAAAAATGTTTTTTTTTTTTTTTTTGGTTCAAAACTTAAATCCTAATAATTCACACCTGGTTATTATTCTAAAGTTAGTAATACTAATAACAATGATATCAATTTTTTATCATTATTTTTTTTTAGTTTTTAAGTATTTCGATATCACTTATATTGTTTCCTTCAAAAAAAAAAATGAATTGCATTGCATTGTGTCATCAATCAAATTCTGTAGAAAAATAAGTTCGTTGTGTTTTATTGTTTTATGTAGTAGTTACACAACAAATATATGGATATATCCTCTCTAAGATTACAACTTTTGTTGTTAAATTTACAATCGATCGACCCAGGTGCGCGTCCTCTGTTCAATTGAGAGCAACAAATACAATATGTGTTAAGAATCCCTCTTGCTTTGTTCTAGCTTGTTCATGACTGGTAAACAACACATAAACCCTACCTTTGGGTCAACCTATTTTTGGTTGTTGGTTTAATTTCGTGATATATAATTCAAACTGTCTTCCAATTCTTATATCGTGTTCATAAACAACTTAAGAAGATGACATTACAATAAGGATTTTTCAATTAATAATCAATTAGAGTTGTGAATTAACAAAAAATACGCATGCATGAAAAACAGGATTACGAATGAAATTCATTTTCTTGGTATACATAATGTAAGAAGCTGTCATTTATTAATCATTATCATCATCGAAATTAGAAAATGTTTATTATAATGGTTGTTGGTTTTGCGATATACTATTTTCTAAGTGTCTACCAAATCATAGATTGTGTCTTGATCGCATCGCAGTGGACATGGTAGCTTCTCCAATGATCTGAGGTTGAACAGTGTGGTGGCCGTCATCTTCTTCATTCCTCAACTATTGTTCTCATTACCATCTGGACTGCAATGGTTGCTCTGCTTGTCTGTCTCAACTTCGTAATCGGTCCAGTTCAAAAAACTAAGCAATTTGCGTATTAATTCTCTCAGCAGCCCTACCCCAAAAAATGGTATCATAGTATGTCATATGCAGATAAATGTAATATGGTTGGACCTTGTGACTTACATGAAGCTTAGCGCTCTTAACACCGTAGCTGATTACTTTTTTTTTTTTTTTNTTTGTCGTCAGCTGATTACTTTAGCTTGTGTTTCTTCAGATTTAAAGAGTAATAATCTTATAATCTATTGCGTCGCAAAAATAAATGAATCGTCAACTGTTGGTAAAGTACATAAACACAATTCCATTTCTTTCACTATTTCACATTTCATTATTTTTGTTCAATTAAATTATACAACAATTTTTTGTTTCCTTAATAGAAAATTCAATACACAAATCAGGCAACAAGCGTTCATTTGGTCCCTACATAATATGAAATCGAAACACCTAGCAAACGATTTGGATTTTTTGTCTTTAATTTGTATATCTACATATAACTACAAAGAGTTGGTTAAAAAAAATCTTTGATTTGTACATCTATATATAACTACAAAGAGTTGGTTAAAATACAAAAGAAATACATAACACGTGATAACAAACTACCAGGGCCGGTCCTAAGAAAATAGAGGCCTAAAGCAATTTTTATACGTAGTGTTTTCTAAATTTATGAACTGTAAATAATGTAATATAGAAGTTTAAAAAGCAAAAGAAAAATTAATAATAGTGCCTATTTGAGTGTTAGAACCCACTAACTTGGATGCATTTCGAGGCTACATAACCATTCTGCTAAGAGAAATTTTTAAAAAATCAACACAAAAATTTAGAATATAGGATGTGGCCTAAAGCGAATGCTTTGGCTGCCTTATGGACGGGCTGGCACTGCAAACTACACTCTTATCTGTCCCTCTTCAATCTACTCATATGCTACTCGATTCTTCCACCGATTTTTTTGCTAAAATGTCTTTTATATTTTATAAGTGAGACGATTACATTAAAAAGTAAAAGATGCTTAGAGCGGCATGCCATCAACATTCCAGGTTGAACAATCCCGGTGCAAGAGCAATTGGAGAATTTATTGAGTTATTATTGTATAAGATTTATTATAGTGTATTAGTATAGAGAAGTCTCCTTTAGCTTCCTAACTAACTACACTTATTGTATAGAGTATAAATACTCTTTGTATACTTTCTGATTCATTAATGAGAAATATCTTTTATCCAAAGTTAATATGGTATCAGAGCAAAATAAAATTTCTCATTCTCTCTTCCGTGTAACAAACTTTTTTGAACTCCATTGATGCCGTTTTTGAGCTTCGCTTTCGATCTTCTCTTCAATTTGTTCTCTCTCTTCTTCGTTTGAACTCCGATCATTCGTACTCCCATTGAATCGACTTGATTTGTTGGAGATTTTCTTGTTCTTTTTCGATGAGCGCCTCAAATCTTCACATTCTCTCCTCTTTTGTTGCGAATCTTGTTGGAATCGTTCTCGTTCTCTGTTCGTATTTGCTTACCCGAGTCTTAATTGGTTTGATTGGGTTGTTCTCGCTTGATTAGGTTTGGGTTGTTGCTTCCTATCGCACGATCTAATCTCTAATTCGAATCATGCCTCCGGTTGCGAATCAAGCTCCAGCGACTATAATAGATCATTAAGAGAATCCTTTCTCTCTACACAGCTCAGATCATGCGGGGATGAGTATCGTATCCGATCGTCTCACGTCTGGAGCTGATTTCTACTCTTGGCAAAGGTCAGTTCTAGTTGCTCTTAATGTTCGGAACAAACTAGGTTTTATAGATGGAACGATCAAGAAACTTCCTGATGATCATCGTGATTTTGGTTCTTGGTCGCGTTGCAATGATATTGTTTCAACTTGGATCATTAACTCAGTTGATAAAAAAATTGGAGCGAGCCTATTGTTTATCTCTACCGCAGAAGGTATTTGGAAGAATCTAATGTCTTGCTTTAAACAAGATGATGCTCCGAGGGTCTTTGAAATAGAGCAGAAGTTGAATTCGATTCAGCAAGGATCGCTAGATGTTACTTCTTACTATACTCTATTGGTGACTTTATTATGGGAAGAGTATAAGAACTATGTAGAACTGCCAGTGTGTACGTGTGGGAAGTGTGAGTGCAATGCAGCTGCTTTGTGGGAGAAACTTCAAGAACGAAGTAGAGTGACTAAGTTCTTGATGGGGCTTAATGAGTCGTATGATTCTACTCGTCGACATATTCTGATGTTGAAGCCGATTCCAAGTATTGAGGAAGCTTTTAATATGGTCACATCTGATGAACGACAAAAGACTGTTAAACCAAAGCCTGCTAACATGATCTTTCAGACCTTGGCTCCCTCGGCTCCCATTCAAGAGAATGCTTCTTATCAAGGACCGTATGACAATGTTGCCTATGCTACGGTTCAAAATAACTATCGACCTAAGGGTTCTCGGCCTGTATGTACTCACTGTGGTCAAACTGGACATATGGTGCAGAAATGTTTTAAGTTGCATGGTTATCCACCAGGTTATATACCAGGCTTTAAGAGCACATTTGCTAGCTATCCAGCTTCTCAACATCCTGCTGCTCCGGCGACTCAATCTCGAGGACAATCTTCTAATCATCTTCGTCCTCAGACACATGCTGTTGCTAACATCATCACTGAGCAGCCTTCGCCTTATCCACAACAACAAGTTCCATCACAATTGAATGTCAATCTTGATGTTACCACTCTCACTGGTGATCAGATACAGGCTCTTCTTCAGCAACTGCATGCTCAGGTTAAACCTTCAGAGAGTCCAGCTTCATCTTCTCAAGTCTCATCTATCACCGATCATGGTGCTATGGCTATACAATCTTCTTCTGGTAATTCTTCTTTCGCATTTCCTTCTATTTTTCCATCTTTCTCTCTTCGTTTTGAGAACAACCGCCTTACTTTTCAGCATCAATGTTTATCTTCTCTGTCCAAACACATTCCTCATGGTAGTTGAATTATAGACACTGGAGCAACTAGTCATGTTTGCTCTGACTTGACATTCCTCATTGGAGTTACAGTCTCATTACCAAATGACACATTGTGGAACTGTACAGTTGACAAAAACACTCATCTTGCATAATGTTCTTCATGTCCCATCTTTTAAGTTCAATCTCATTTCTATTAGTAGTCTTTTACAACATAACCAAGGCTCTGCTCATTTTTATCCTGATTCATGTTATCTTCAGGAGTCTATTCAGGGCTTGATGATTGGTAAAGGGTTCATGTTGCATAATCTTTACATTCTCCATCTTCAATCATCGTCAGCTCTTACGTCTTCATCTACTGCATCATCATCCGCATCTTCGCATTTCTCTGGATCCTTGGAAGTTGATGGGCATCTTTGGCATCAACGCCTTGGACATCCATCCTCGGACAAGTTAAAGCTTCTTTCTGGTACATTACCTTCTACTAGTCTTAAGTGTAATACACCATGTGATGTATGTCCTCTAGCTAAGCAGAAAAGGTTGCCTTTCATTTCAAATAATCATCTATCTTCTACTCCTTTTGATTTGATCCATCTAGATGTTTGGGGTCCTTTCTCTGTTGAGTCTATAGAGGGTTTTAGATATTTTCTTACTATTGTTGATGACTGTACTAGAGCAACTTGGGTATATCTTTTAAGAAATAAAAATGATGTCATTACTGTTTTTCCATCTTTTATACAACATGTTTCTACTCAATATGGAACGAATATTAAGAAAATTAGGACTGATAATGTCCCGGAACTTGCTTTTACTGATCTAGTTAAGACGCATGGTATGATACATCAGTTTTCATGTGCTTATACACCTCAGCAGAACTCTGTTGTTGAATGCAAACACCAACATATTTTGAATGTTGCTCAAGCTCTTCTTTTTCAATCTAGGATACCTTTAGAATACTGGACAGATTGCCTCCTCACTGCTGTGTTTCTTATTAATAGGACACCTTCTCCTTTATTACAAAATCGCACTCCTTATGAACTTCTTAATAACAAGAAACCGGATTATTCTTTTTTACGAACTTTTGGCTGTCTTTGCTATGTTTCTACCCTCTCTAAAGATCGCCACAAGTTTAGTCCACGAGCTGATAAATGTGTCTTTTTAGGGTATTCTTTTGGCTACAAAGGTTAAAAGGTCTTGCATCTAGATAATAATCTGATTTCTATTTCTCGCAATGTTGTGTTTCACGAAAACTTTTTCCCCTTTATCGAAAATAAATCTGTTTTCCGGTCAACTGACCCTTTTGACATGACTGTATTACCTTTAGATATACCTCATAGCATCGACTATTTTCATAATCCTACATCTAATTCATCCACATCTCATGCATCTCCATCGTATGCATCTACTGGTGACTCGCCTGTTAATGAGACTGTGACTACCGAGACGACCACTATTTCACCATCAAATGGCAGGCCACGGCGAACCTCTAGAGCACCAGGTTATCTCTCTGACTATCACTGTTCTCTATTTCACATTTCATCTTCTACTTCTCCTACATCTTCCACATCTACTTCACCATCCACCAAAAAGCTTATCACTCCTTATCCTCTTTCTTCTTATCTCACTTATTCTAACATCAAACCACCCTATAGATCCTATATTCTATCTGTTTCTCTCGAAACAGAACCCAAAAACTTTTATCAAGCTATAGCATCAGAGAAGTGGACTGAGGCTATGAATGTGGAGTTGCACAACATGGAGCATACCCAGACTTTCAATGTTGTCGAATTGCCTCCTGGTAAGAATGTGGTGGGCTGTAAATGGGTCTACACGATCAAATACTTTGCGGATGGTTCCATAGAGCGTTATAAGGCTCGCCTAGTTGCTAAAGGGTACACTCAACAGGAAGGGGTCGATTACTTTGACACTTTTTCACATGTGGCTCGTCTTGCTAGTGTCAAACTAATCTTAGACTTGGCAGCTAAGAATGGTTGGAGTCTTACTCAAATGGATGTTACAATTACTTTTTTGCATAGTGAGCTTGATGAGGAGATATACATGAGTCTACCGCAGGGGTATACGCCTTCTTCTGGAGTCTTACCACTGAATGCTGTTTGCAAACTAAACAAGTCTATATACGGCTTAAAGCAGGCTTCAAGGCAATGATATCGATGCTTCTCCAAGGCTCTTCTGGATGATGGCTTTTCTCAGTCCTATGCTGACAACACACTCTTTGTTAAGGAGAAAGGTACCTCTTATATTGCTCTAATTGTCTATGTTGACGACATTTTGATAGCAAGCAACGATGATCAGGCTGTTGCCTCCGTAAAGTCTTGTCCTGCTAAGCTTTTCAAGACGAAGGATCTAGGCCCAGCAAAGGTTTTCCTTGGCTTAGAAATAGCTAGAAATGCTAGTGGCATATCAGTCTGCCAAAGGAAATATTGTCTTGATTTGTTGGCAGATTCAGGCTTATTGGGTTGCAAACCTAATAATATTCCCATGGATCCCAAAGTTGTTCTTACAAAGGAGACATGAGTTCTCTTATCTGATGAGCGACCCTATCGAGAGTTGATAGGACGATTGCTTTATCTCTGCATCACCAGACCTGATATAACCTTCGCAGTCAACAAGTTGAGCCAGTTTCTTTCATGTCCTACGGATATCCATCTATAGGCTGCTCGCAATGTTCTCAAATACTTGAAGAGTAACCCCGGACAAGGACTTTTCTACTCTGCTTCTTTGGAGGTTTGTCTCAATGGCTTTGCTGATGCAGACTGGAGAACTTGCAAAGACTCACGGAGGTCAATCACTGGTATGTGCATCTTTCTTGGTACTTCGCTTATATCTTGGAAGTCGAAGAAGCAGGATATAGTGAGTTCAAGTAGCACAGAAGCTGAGTATCGGAGTATGGCGCAAACAACGAAGGAATTACTCTGGTTTCAACAAATTTTACGAGACTTGCGCATCACACCGGTAACTCAGGTGAAGCTGTTTTGTGACAACAAATCAGCTATTCATATAGCAAGCAATGACGTTTTCCACGAACGGACGAAGCATGTAGAAATAGATTGTCATTTGACAAGAGATCAGGTTAAGAGTGGTTTTCTTAAGCTTTTTCATTTGAGCTCAGAGAATTAGTTGGCTGATATACTTACGAAGCCACTGCACCCTAGACCTTTTCATCATTTACTCCAACGGTTATCTGTTTCAAGTCTCTATTCTACACAAGAATTATCGACTTGAGGGGGTATATTGAATTATTATTGTATAAGGTTTATTATAGTGTATTAGTATAGAGAAGTCTCCTTTAGCTTTCTAACTAACTACACTTATTGTATAGAGTATAAATACTCTTTGTATACTTTCTGATTCATTAATGAGAAATATCTTTTATCCAAAGTTAATAGAATTTTTAAATGTATTTAACCCATCACTACTCAGTTTAGAGGTTTATCTTTTTAAAAAAAAAAACATACTTACCCAAGAGTTTATGCCATCCAAGTACCAAATAATTCTTCTTTTCTTTGATAAAGCTATGATAAAAAAGATTCACCGCCTCATAAACTTTAGACGGCATGTCACTGACAGCAAATTCTAAGAGCTTAGCACGAACATTCACCATCCACATCTTATAAACCAAATTATAAGAACGTACATAATAAATTACGGTTAGAACGTAACGGACAAAATAATTATAACCAGCAAAATTAACACGGAGTAGTGAATTGTAAAAAGAACATTAAGCATCCAAATTCAATTATTAAGAAACACAAAATTTTAAGAGTTTTTCTTTTGTTCCTATTAACAAAAAATGGAAAAAAAAAAAAAAAGAAAGAGAAGAATGTAGTTTCCTGGGAGTGAAGGTAGCAATGGAGATAAGGGTGGTCCACGCAGCGTGTAAGAGTGTGTGTGTAGAGCATGTAATGAAGGTACAAACTAATTCAAGTACAGAGTTTATGCCATCCAGTACAAACTAATTCTTCTTTTCTTTGATAAAGATATGAGAAAAACGATTCACCGCCTCATAAACTTTGGACGTCATGTCGTTGACAGCAAATTCTAAGAGCTTAGCACGAACATTCACCATCCAAATCTTATAAGCCAAATTATAAGAACGTACATACGGTTAGCACGGACAAAATAAATATAACCAGCAAAATTAACACGGAGTAGTGAATTGTAAAAAGAACAGTAAGCAGCCAAATTCAATTATTAAGAAAAAACAAAATTTTAAGAGTTTTCCTTTTGTTCCTATTAACCAAAAAAGGAAAAAAAAAAGAAAGAGATGAATGTAGTTCCCGGAAGTGAAGGTAGCAATTGAGATAAGGGTGGTCCACGCAGCGTGTACAGAGTGTGTGTAGAGCATGGGATATTTAGGTATCAAACAACTTTTGTGGTTGCAAATTGCAGACCAACTAGTATTTAAGCTAGCCTTGTTTCATCACCATTTCATCAATACAAGCTTATAACTCTCAACATACATTTTGTAATCAAACAACTAATCAATCAAAAGATGGAAGGCAAAACTTTGATTCTAAGTGTGCTCCTAATGAGTCTATTCATGGCGCAAATTCAAGTTGACGCAAAGAGCTGCTGTCCGTCCACCACTGCTAGAAATATTTATAACACTTGTCGCTTTGCTGGAAGTCCCAGGCCAATATGTGCAAGTCTCAGTGGCTGCAAAAACATTGGTGGGACGAAATGTCCTCCTGGATATATGCATGACATTCTCGAAAACACAGGTAAATTGATCAATATTGTAATTTATTATGTACATTATCTGTAATATAACGGATCAAGATTTTATTTTCTTGATGTGTTTGAAATTTTGTTTCAAGGTGATGCTGTCACTGAATACTGCAAGGTTGGATGTGTATCCTCTGTTTGCGGTGTTTTAACTACTATTCAGAACTCTGGTAAAGCAAACTTCCCATACTCATATATATCATCAGTCTCAATTTTTTTTTTAATATTTGATAATATATATAATACCCGTTCATATTATGTCGTGATAATTAGATGCAAGTGAAATTGTGAATGGAACGGTTGAAAAATGTGCCAACGCATGTTCTACAGTCTGCACCAAAGACTCGATGAATGCAGTTGAAACTGCCTAGACAACTCCACCCATCCATATATCTGGAGGTGAAGGGTGGTCATCTTTCACAGTGTTGTTTTTATGTTTTCAATAATTGTCGTGTATGTGACAAAAATGTTAAAACTCTCATGCTCATTTGTGTATGTGACAATAATTGTCGTGTATGTGACAAAAAGTGCGTAGAAGGTTGTCGATCTATAGATTGTATATGCCTTCTACTTCCTATCTTTTAAATAAAAATAATGTGTTTCTATTAGTCTTTTACTCTCGACCCTTTTCATTTGATTTGTTTTTTTTTTTGGTATTAGTATCCCACGGTTATATAAAAACTTTTCCTTTGAACGGAATGATCTTATAAGGAGCTCATATCATGAAAACATATGCCACTTTATTAAATATGTATATTAGATTTTGCTACTGAGTTAAAACAGTAATACCTTACTTTCTGATAATTCTTTTATTTAAACTAGGATTCAGACCCACTTAATGTAGTGGAAAATACTTATTTAAAAATCTTAAGATAATAAAAAATTTCAGTTAAATTTTAAAATTTAAATTGTACATTATGAAATAATTGAAAAATAATAAATATTCTGAAAGTATAGGATACAAATATAATAGAATTATATATTAAAAAAGGCTAAACTATATAAATATTGAAGCTATTAGTAAAGAAAACAACCAATAGCCCCATAATAAAGTCAACCAGTAATCCTTTCAAATCCACATTAAATACTTTTGAAAACCAATTAAACTTTAAAATCCGTTAAAACATCTGTCCAATAGTATCTCTAAAAGAGTTTTTAGTTCGTCTAAAATTTTAATCAGTGAAATTAAAACGGTTTTAAAAGTCCTTCAATCTCGCGCACGGGGGCCAAGCATCTCATCTCATGATATATCTTCTGAGTTCTGACCATTATAATATAAAGGTTTTCTGTCGAATTATTAAACTATTTCAAATTAGTAATTTTATATATATGGTATACGAAATGACAACGAGTGGCAAATAAATCATGCAACATAATCAAAATAAAGTTTGGTCCATTTTAATTTTTGACTTTTGTGAACCCTAATTCATTAATTGTTACCATCTTCGCCTTCTTGCCGTTGTTGAATTACTTTGAGAACCGTAAATTGATACCGTCTTCGCCATGCAATTTTGTTATGGAGATCAAAGGCAAAAAGGTATCATTATTATTTGCCTTCGTAGATTCAATCAGCTCTCTTCCTGATGAGATACTTTTTTTTTTTTTGAAAATTTGTGAATTTTCATTAATGAAAATATATTGTAAAAAAGACAATACCTAGGATACCGGAAGATGGAACTTGCTCAAAAAAAGAAAAAAAAAAACAAGGGCTATCTTAGAATGTGCTAACACAGTGTAGTGATCACTAGAGATATCTTAACCAGTCGCGCATGAGATGTTTAAAATTTTTCCGGTGAGTCTTTGCTAGGATTGCGTCCCTAATCTGCCTGTCCAGCATCTTGAACAAAATATGGGTTGGAGTCATGATGTTATTGTGAAGTCGATTGTTCCTTTCCAGCCAGATAGTATAGATTAATTACTGCTTGAGCCACCAGTCTCCGCAGGGATAGCTGGGAAGAAGTATTAGGATTATCAAGCCAGGACGCAAATGCTTCCCAGGTATGGAAGACAAAATGATTGTATCCTAGTCGCGTTTTTGCCTGCAACCAAATCTCTTCGCTGTACTCGCAGTTGATGAATAGATGTTCGCGAGTCTCAGGGTAAAGTCCACAGATGCAGCAGGTAGTTTTGATTTGCATTCCCCAGCTTGCCAGCCTAGTTCTTGTGGGTAGACGGTTGAGGTGTGTTAGCCACATCATGAAAGCATGTCTTAGTATAGCTCCCTTGTACCAAACATGCTTTGTCCAAGTTAGCGGGTCATGTCTCTCCCTTAGTGCTTCCCAGGTTCTTTTAGTGCTTAAGCTGCCACGAGTGTCTCCTTGAGTGCACCAGAGGAATTAATCTTGTTCAGTGTTTAGAGCTGGGGATTGAATTGTTGTAAGGTGAATTTGGAGCAATTAAGCTTGAGGCGATCTTGCTGGGCGTATAAGCCAGCCATTTGAAGAGCATGCAAGTGCCACACTCCCATTTAATGGTATTCCGGTCTGAGACGGCCCTCAGGACCCCAGAAAATGGATAAGTTGACCAAACGGAGTCCAATTGTCGAACCAGAAGCTTACCTGCTGGCCATTACCCACATCACACCTCAGGAAAATGCTGGCAAGGGGCCAGATGAGATAATTGCTCATATCTTGTCGTTTCTTTCTACTAAACGAGCTGCTTCTACCTCAATTCTCCCCAAAAGATGGAGGACTCTGTTCCCAATCATGAATCTTCTCTGCTCATCCTTATATTTTGACGACTCTGATTTACTCTATCCCGAGACACACAGTGAAGACGCATTTGATAGCTTCAGAGATGTCGTGGATAAAACACTTTCATGTTGCAACAACAATTCCTTGAAGAAATTTTCACTAAAATATCAACATGATGATGTTCACCGCATGGCTCTTACTCGCAGATGGATATCAAAGGCATTGGAACATGGCCTTTCCGAACTTGATCTTCACATCAATATGCCTTTGATGCACAAGCCACCACCCGAACTTGGTCAAGCTCTCTTTAGGAACATAACTTTGTCTTCGTAAGGCTCCTTTGAGGAAAGTTTGTCTTCCCCTGCTTAAGAGTCTCTTCCTCCACACAGTTTGGCTTTCAAATTTTTGTTTGTGTGATGTGATGTGATGTGATGTGATGCTTGAGGTTTCAAATAGTGCAATTCTATTTCGGTTCTTACAAGTTGTACTATTTGAACTTGTAGACTTTGTGATAACTCAAATCTAACCTAGATAGACCAATTTTATGGTTTTGTGGGACTGATTAATGAATAGCAAAATAGGAAGAAGAATGAGTTTTTTTTTTTTTTTTTTTT
>NC_025689.1:14735290-14749626 GCF_000633955.1 Camelina sativa
AAAATAGGAAGAAGAATGATTTTTTTTTTTTTTTTTTTGCGTGTTTGGGTTGATTATGCGTAGAGAAATGTCAGGAATAGAGCAGATTGGTATTACATTGAGCTTTATTTGTTTAGCTGAATACTAAGAACAACATACAGTATATAAACTAAACAAAATGTTCATATTCATAAAAAAAAATTAAGGTAATAAACAAATAATGCATCTGTTTTAGCATCTACTCATACTAAAAGATAGAAACAGCTTCACAAAAATTGTACTACTTCACCATTGAGGTGATTGCTTCAACTTGAGTTGTCAGAATGTAATTAACTGTTAGGGATGGTGGAGAGATTCGGTAGACTAGATGTCTGAAGTAGTCTACTCTCGTTAAAATTAAAAACATAGCTTGGACACATATATGATAAATCTTGAGAGAAGCTAGATAGCTTGGATACTCAAACTTATGCCGAGATATTTGTCAAATTTCAAACATGTATTTTCCTAGATAATGTTGAAAACATTAAAGACAAGATTCTTAAGTTCGAAGGGGAAGAAGATCCAACGGTAATAACGAGTTCAGATCACGACGGGCTTGAAACTACCGAAGCAGGCGTAAACACCGGAAAGTTCTCCTTATCGCTGATGATGTGAACAGCATCAAACAGTGGAAGTGTGGAAAATAATGGAACCATCAGGAGACAGAGGTCAAGAGGAGTGGGAAGCTTCTGCAGACTTAATGGAAGGGAGCAAAGCATCCACATATGACATAATATCAGTATAAAGAGTCACCTCTAATATGAGTGTGAAGCTTGCAATTACTAGTAGTCAGCATAAGTTGTCTAGGTTATTGTTACTATTAGTAGATTATAAACATATATTGATCACTATGAATCACTGAAACAGGGGATGTTAGATACTTGCATGTCATGCGTTATGCAAAATATAAATAAAGTATACGTGTATGAAAACTTCATTAGTCATCACAGTTTCTAGTAAGAAAGGACTAAACAATGTGTATATTTCGAAAATAATAGACAAGATTGGTTGAATTAAGATATAAGAACAACACATAAGATTCTTACAGGAAAAAGAGATGTTCTTAAACAAATACATAAGGTTTTTGCAAATTAATACATGTTGTTGTGATCATTCTTCAACTGAAATTCCTGAACTAACGCTGAGAAATCCTGATTGAGATTTGATGCTTTCGATTCAAAGAGTCCTCCTGGTTGATTTCAATTATGTATGGTTATTGTCATAAATCATTAGTTTACGAATACAAAATATTTAGATTTTAGTTTAATCGACAATAACCGTAAACTAATGAAATTCAAATCTAAATATGATTTCGTTAAGATTGTTTATTTAGTTGCTTTTTTGCTTTTGAATATACGATTGTCATTTAATTGTTTGTGATAACATTAAAAGCTATGACTAAATTAATTGTATTTTGTATATATGTCCAAAATGAAATAATGAATTAATCTATTTTAATACATGTATACTTTATTTATAAGAAAATCTAAGTATCAACTTTTATTGCATAGATTTGTTGCATTTTCTTTTGCATGAACTTTCTATAGGCCTCTTTTCAATAATATGCAATAAATATGTATAGATTCATGTAGTGACTCAACTCTAGAACAAATCACAAGGCTCTATATTTTATGATAAACATTTCATACTATGTATAAAAAGGATTGACCCAAACAAGAATAAACTCTTTTTTTTTTTTTGAAGAAATGTTAAATTATATTCAAAAGAAGAAGAAGAAAAAACGTTTTACATGGCCTTTGTGATACTTTTCAAAAGTAAATACAAGTAGAAACTAGTGTAAACAATAGTCTCAAAGGAGTCTTGCAGCAAACCAGGGCTGAAGAAGGTATCCTCCACCGATGGTGAGAAGGCGATTCCGAACATTCTGATCGATCAGTTTGATGAGCTTTACCTCCGGAGCTGGAGTGTCTCCATGTCGTCTTGTGTTTCGCTCTCTCCACAAGGAATGGATCGTGTTCTGTAAAGTATATTCCAATAGGAACTTTGTTGCCTTATCTAACAAGTTTCCCAGTAGTAATGAGATAACATCCGAATAGGTTGATACATATTTGTCTCTGAGAAGACCTTCAGCTAGCTCTTTCCACACCTTTTGAGAATAAGGGCATTAGAAGAATAAATGCTCTCTTGTTTCCAGTGGGTGTCGACAGAAGACACAGCTCACATCAGTATTTGCATTCCAAGCCTGCATTCTCTCCCCTGTTGAGATTCTGTTTTTCACCACTAACCAGGTGATGAAGGCAAATTTTGGTGTCACAAAAGGAAACCATATGGCTTTGTGACTCTCCATTACTGGTTTTACTTCACGGATTTGAGATCAGGTAGCCTTAGTCAGAAATTTGCTGCGAAAGTTGTCATTTTCCCCTTTCCAGAGAACCACATCTTGTTCTCCCTGAACACGTAAATTTTGACACTTCCGTATCTCCTCTTCCACAAGATTGAGCAGAGGTTTTCTGTGAGACCTTCTCCTGGTGCTGTCCATAGCTTCAACTACCGTACCATTTAGGGGGATTCCAAAATCGATAGGACCCCTGTCAGCAAGTTTATTATATAAGCAGCCGAGAGGGCTCCAAACGTCAAACCAGAAGGAGGTGGATCTTCCATTCCGCACCTCTACCCGATGGAACTGCTTTGCTATGTTTCTGTATATATGAAGCTTCCTCCAAATCCAACAACCTGAGTAAGCATGTCCTTTTTCCGACCACAATGAACCCGTGCGAATGAGATGTCGCTTAACCCAATTCACCCATAAGGAATCTTTTGCAGAGAGTAACCTCCATATCAGCTTGAGCATACTGACTTTGTTTGCCTCCTCTATGGAGCGAAGACCTAGACCACCTTCACTTTTTGGCAAGCAAACATCTGACCAGGCGACCTTAACCTTTTTTTAGTTCAAAGACGGACCGGACCACAAAAACGCAGAACATAACCTGTTGACTTCTGCAATACACCCTTTAGGTAGTCGAAAAGCAGAGAGCCAAAAATTTATTGTGCTGAAGAGGACAGAACGAATGAGTTGCAGTCTCCCTGCGAAGGAGAGAGACCGTGCAGTCCATGAGCTAATTTGTGAACGAATTTTCTCCGTGAGAGGAAGGAAATCCTCTGCAGTCATTCTCTTTGTTAGAAGGGGAAGACCAAAGTATCGGACTGATAAGAGGCTAGAAGCGAATGGGAACTGCTGGAGAATCTCTGCTCGATTATCTAGAGCAATACCAGCTGTATAGATAGTAGAATAAACTCTTCAAAACGTATCAAAATATTTTTGTGTGTTTTTAGTCATGATCACTCAGATAATAGCAAATTTTGTGTTCAACATTCTAATCATAGCAGTGATCATCACAAGAAGCAAATTTTCCAATACTCGTGATGATGAAATAGATCAACTCTTGAAAACAATCAACAAACCTTATCTTAAATCTATCAAAGTAAAACATAAAAATTGTGGGATTTCACGGAGAATGATTACATCTAACTATGCTCATTTTTAAATTGTAGTTAAAGGTGTATTATTATTATTATTTTTTTTTTTTTGTAGAGTCCAGACGAAGATATAATAGATTGTGTTCATATGAAAAATCATCCAATTTATGATCATCATTTACTTAAAAACTACACCATTCAGGTTCATAAAATTTACTTAATCTTTTCTCTTTAATAATTTTTTTTTAACATAGAATTCAAGATCTTCTATATATAGGCTGCAAATGGTTGCTTAAATTTGAAAAAATGAGTTGAACAAAATTGCGTTGGAAAATATTCAACTCATTCATCTCCAAAATAGTGGTTGAACAAGTTGAACATTTTTGCTGTAGGATTAGTTAATTTTTTCAACTTTTTAAGTTGAATGAGTTGAATAGTTTTTTCCAACTTCTTCAACCTCTTCCATTCAAATGGTGAAACTTGGCTGAATAATTTTTTCCAATTCCTTCAACATTTTCAACTGTGCAACCATTTGCACCCATAGTGTTGCTATTTCCAAAACAATCACTTGGTACTACTTATAAACATTCAATAAATACTTATATAACACCATCTTAAATTATTGAATTATTGAATTATTATTATAAAAAAACTAATATAACACCATTTTAAATTATTGAACTAACTAAAGTTACCAAAAGCTTTTTCTCTCTTCTCTCTCTAAAACCTTTCAGAGAGAGAAAGCTCTGTTCTATATTTTCCGGCGACTTTGTTCGTGGGTTTTTTGTCACCGGCTAAGTCCGGTTTCTCTTTCTCGCCTAGGTGCGAGCTGTATTTAGCTTTTGTGGCTATCTTTTTTAGTTTTTTTCGTTTTTTCTCCTTTTGCAGATCTCATTAAACCTCTTTTACCAGTTGAAGAGGCAAAAGCTGAGAAGTGGATCGGAGTTTCTGGATCTTCTGATTGCTCGATCTTATTCTTAAGGAGAGTAAATCCTCATACCATATATTGGTAGCCGTTTTATCGGCTTTGGATGATGGTTTCTCCTTTGGTTTGTGAATCGTGTTGGAAGGAATTCGTGGCTGGTGAAGAACAAATTAGGAGAGCGAAGTTTTGCGACTAATTTGGCAATCTCATCTTCTCGCGTCTTCCAGAGTTAACGGATCTGAAGATTTATGAACCTCTGTTTCTTCATACTCAGAAGAAAACTGCAAAAGTTTTTGGTGAAATTCGGAGTGAGATGCTGAAATCTTCTGGAATCTTGCGGCGAAAAAGATGATTCTCTCATCGGAAAATTTTCAGATTCGATCGGATTTTAGCTCCGGTGGAACGACGGTGGGGACTGTTGAGTCGGTTGTTTTTCCACCACACCCTTGCGTTTAACACGTATCTACCACGTGTCCACTCTAAACCTAATTTCCTATTTGCTGTATTATTTATATGGGTTTATGTTTGGGCTTTGTATTTGGGTTTGGACTCCGAAAATTCACATTATAATCTCTGTTGTAATAAGCCCATGTTGGGTTAATCAATGAGAAGAGATAGCCGACAAAAAAAAAATTTATTGAACTTACTATGTCTGTGTTATCATTAATTATTTTTAATAAGCTTCATTTATTCTAACGTTATTTCTTTTTAAGATGCAACCAAGTTTTTTTCCAGAAGGATCAAAAAATGAATCTACAAACACCAAAAATCAAAGTACGTTGACTCAACTCTGGACAATCAATGGTAGATGCCCAAAAACAGTATCCAAATTAGAAGAACGAGTAGGGAAGATATTTTACGAAGAAGATCGGTTGAAAGATATAAGAAAAAAAAAATCGAACGACAATCCATAACTTCATGAGGTACATATATAATTCAATAAGCATTTGAAAAGCAGTTATTATTAGTACCTTATCCATATATATATGCATGTCTTAAATTTATTATATGTATATGTACATCTATAGTATGCCGTAGTTAAAGTAGACGGAAAGTTTCATGGAGCCAAAGCGGATATAAACGTGTGGAGACCTTACATACAAACGAAAAAGAGTTTAGCCTAGCACAAATGTGGGTTACGGCTGGCCCTGTCTCAGAAGTTAACAGCATTGAAGTTGGGTGGCAGGTATTACATTATTTTTCAACTATATTTTCATAACTATATACATATATTCTTAATTTTTTCATTTATTTGGTATCCTATTTTTTAAATCAGGTGTATCCGGATCTTTATGCTGACGATAACCCTAGAATTTTTATTTTTTGGACTGTGAGTCAAATGTTTATACTGATATTTTTTTTTTCTTTCTATATATTTTTTTCACGACTATGTACTTATATTTAGGGAAAATTTTTCCTTGTTTGTTGTTTCCTAACATGAAAACAGGCCGATGGGTATAAGTCTGGCTGCTACAATCTTGATATCACCGGTTTTGTTCCTGTTAACAAAGCATTTATCGTAGGTGCTACTATAAAACAAGTTTCCACCTTGAATGGCCAACAATATCATATTACAACAACTATATGGAAGGTTAATATAGTTAAGGACTATTTGTCATCATATAACTTCATAAATTACCATCGGATGATATCTTGAAACTAAAAATGAATGTTACATTATTATAGGATCCTCATACAGGGAATTGGTGGTTAAAATTCAATAAAAACGTAGTTGTAGGATATTGGCCTTCCATATTGTTTAACCATCTCAAAAATGGTGCGACTCATATTAATTGGGGAGGAGAAATTATAAATTTTAATGATGGTTCACGACACACGACAACGAAAATGGGGAGTGGACGTTTCGCCCAAAAAGGATATGAAAAAGCTAGCTATTTTAGGAATATTGAGATACTTGATGAATATGATAAACTAAGACCACCTGAGAGAGGTTATTCTTATATGACGAAAGAGAGTTGTTACAATGTTAGGTCTGGCTTTGATAGTACATGGGGACTTAATTTCTTTTATGGAGGTCCTGGTCGAAATTGTAATTGTCTATAACCATAAACATATGTGTTATAGAAGTATGTTGTAAAACAAGTCAGGTATGTACCATCAGATAATATCTAATTATATATGTGATTATGCAAATAATTTATAAGAAAAAATTCAGTCTTGGAACCATACATAATGT
The DNA here is from genome assembly GCF_000633955.1 of Camelina sativa. Classification (NCBI taxonomy): domain Eukaryota; kingdom Viridiplantae; phylum Streptophyta; class Magnoliopsida; order Brassicales; family Brassicaceae; genus Camelina; species Camelina sativa. The sequence continues at coordinate 14,741,869 of NC_025689.1, forward strand.
AAGCTAAAATCATCAAGAAATTACATTGAGTTAATTAACTAATTTATTTACAAGCTCAATACATGATCTTTTATTTTTTTCTGTAATGTTATTGTTTTGGATGCTTCCAGATAGTTGAATTTCTTCTTCAGTGGAGAACTTCATATGTTTAGAATAATCGGGAAATTTAGGGTAGGTTGAGTAGTGTGACTGGACAAAGAGTCAATTTCCAAAAAATAAGTAGGAGCCAAATTATGGGTCTAAGCCGAAATTAGTCTAGGATATTTATTAATAGAGTTTAGAGGAGAGATAACTCTCTCAATGGAAGGGGGTTGGATATCCTCATTGTGTGCGAGACCATTACGTACGGATCCAAAGGTAAGGAAGAAAACCCGATATGCCGAGGGTATTAACCCATCATGGTTAGTAGGCATGGGCATTTGGGTAGTCAGTCGGATTAAGGTTCGGATTTTTCAAGTTTGGGTTTTCGAATTTAGAAATTTGGATACATTCGAGTTCGAGTCCGTTTCAATTCAAATTTGATCGGATCAGATTCGGTTTGGGTTTACCCAATATTCAAAAACTAAAAAATAATATGTCCGTAAATCTTTTAAATTACTTAAAGTTATCCAAAATTCCCACAACAATACACAAGCGTTTTACTTTAATTTATTCCAAAACAACAAAATATACGCAAAAATCTCCAAAATTTCCCAAAAAATTGAATATTTGGACACGTACTTACTCGGCCTGGGAATATTATCCGAACCGAGAATTCCAAACCGAACCAAACCAAAATTTTCGGTTTTCGGTTCGGTTTCGGTTAAGAGAAGAAAATCGATCGGAAGAAGTTATAATATATAATCGGTTATCGGTTCGGTCGGTTCGGTTCACCCTAACCGATCGGTTACTCGAATTTAACCGAATTACCCGTATTACTCAAAATTACCCTAAATTAACCAACCCGAATTACCCAAATTTCCCAAACTACCCGTAAATAACCGAAATTACCCGAATTTACCCAAAAATAACCAAAAATTTTGACCCGATTTAACTTAAATAACCAAACTAACCAAAAAAACTAAAAATTTCGGTTAGTTTCAGTAACCAAAAATAATAACCGAAAAACCTGATACTCGAACCGACCCGACCCGTTATTTAAATTGGTTATTTTCGGTAACACTTCTCAGATTCCGAACTATCCGACTATCCGAATTACCCGACCCGAAGTATCCGACCCGACCTGAATTCGCAGGCCTAGTACTTACTATATATGTTAATATTACAAATATATACTTATTTTTCTAATATGTTAGGGTACTTGTCTGTGTTCAGCTTCGGATTTTCGGATCTTGAAGTTTAGGACCCATTCAGATATTTTTAAAATTGAATTCGGTTTCAAGTCGAGTTTTTCGAATCAGTTCCTTGGGTTCGGTTATTTTGTCCAGGCCTAATGGTTAGTGTTGGTCAGATCTATAGTGGTATGTTATGTAACTTCTGTTGATTAGGAGATATGGTTGTTGTGGATGAGGATCACCTAGTTAGTGGCTCAGACTGATCATCTTTATTGCCTTTTGGAAGGGGATTGAATAAACGGCGTGATCAGCATGTTGAAGAATCCAGATCTTCAAGCTTTTTAAAATGGTTTAGAGTTATAAAATCTTCTAAAAGTTTTATATGGTTTTATATAGTTATAACTTATAAGTAACTATACAAAACTTTATAACTTCATCAGGCCCGGCCCACCCCTAAATCAGCCAAAGCATCTGCTTTAGGCCATATAATATATACAAAATAATTTGGGTTAAGTAACGAAACAAGTTCCTAGCTAAGTTGGTTCTGTTGTACAAAAACATACCCAAGGTCGCGGGTTCGATGTCTAGGCCTACGCAATCTTAGGACCGGCTCTGAACTTCATAAAGTGATTGTTAAAGAACATAGACAGTTTGTTAGAAGAACCAATTACATCACCAACGTCTTCTGTAAAGCACTGCTTCTCCACGTGCGTGATCATTATTCTTCGCATCTTGATAGTTAGTTATTATACAATTGCAGTAGGGTATATTCGACTCAGCTTCAAAGAGATGGTAAGTTTGATAGCTGTCTTCTGTCTTGGCTCGCAAGTAACTGAGAGTTAAGGAAGTTTTCTATACTTTTTTACTTGGAATTGTAAGATGTTATAGTCTAAGCAAAATTGCACTCATGCTGTACAACGTATTGTTTCGAATAAATTTTACATTTTATTCAAAAAAAAATGCTTAGATTTGAAAAATAACATAATAAGTAAATACATAAATATATATAGTGCTACTACACGTGAGATAATACTTTACGTTTGCTAGACCAGCATTTAGCATGCAAGCAATAACAATGCTCAGTCCCAAAGCAGTCTTTAAGGTAGCCACAATCCGTTTTTGAAACTCTGGAATCATCAATTTTTGATTCACCCAACCCAAAACTGCAACATCAAAATCTCCTATAACGAAAGCTACCTAATTAAGCACAAATACAAAGATCTATAAGTATAATTTTGGGAAATCTGAGAGAATCTTCAAAAACGTTTTAGGGAGATTGAGATCTCTGTGGTGACAGCATCCGTTCCAGTCGCTGGTGTCGTCTTATGTAGACTGAAATCTTAATCGCTACATCGTCAATCACTCAAGAGAACAGGAGAGGTTAGACTTATACAATGCATTTAATGTAACTAGGATAGTACCCGCGCTACGCCGCGGGGAGGGTTTTTTTTTTTGTTTTTTTGTATGTTTGTATTGGAGAAGAGATTCGTTATATCTTTAGCATCTTATTTGTGAATTGTTTTTAGGATGATTCATTGTGTGGTTTTGATTTGCTGTAGTTGTTTCTTTTTTTTTTATTGATGTATGTCCACAAGAATAAAACCAAAACACAAAATATATTCACCTTCTTCCCCTCTCTCCAAATTAACACACTTTGATTGCATCAACAATCAGAATCTGGTTATAAGAACTTGTAGCCACAACCTCACTTGAGGAGCTCTAAGCCTTTCATTTCCAAAACAAGGAACATAAAGTTCATAACCAGAGTCACCGGTTGGTTCATCAAGCTATTCAATCAAACTAAATACGAGAAGTTGTTAAGTCTTTGGTTAGGCAAGGATAACTAAACATAATTGTTTTCGCGTAAGACAATTTAATTATTTTAGATATATAAATTATATATATCATTTGGTATATACATATACGTTGATACTCACATAACTAATGACATAAATATCCAAAGTAAAATGATGCATACGTTGACTCATGTATTGTTTCATCAGAAGAAAGACACAAGGAAGAACAATCTTTGTTGTCTTGGTTGCAGTCAAGCTTAAGAAACACCATATCCTGGTACTTTTCAGATAGCTCTTTGTATTTGGGAGCAACCACTTTGCAAGGACCACACCTGCAGAGAGCCCAATCAGATAGATGATACTTACGCTTTGTAGACATCACCAAAGGATCCTCTGCCGATTAACTTAAACTGGCTAAATCTGGCTCCAGCTGCCTCTTGTAAACCAGCAACATCATCCATTTCCACAAGAATAAAACCAAAACACAATATATTCACCTTCTTTCCCCTCTCTGAAAATTTACACACTTTGATTGCGTCAACAAGCAGAATCTCACACTTGCGAATTAAAAAAATCCCCAAATTGAGTCAATCCTTTCAACTATTATACAGCACATTCCCCAAAACTGAGATCTATTACTTAAATCTGATTTATCACAATGCTACTCAATAATCAAATTTTCAACTATTAGGATAGCGAAAAAAAAATGAGAAACTTTGATTACTCTCAACACACAAAACAAAAAATTCATCTCAACCATATCATGATGATGTAAACTGGAACAACTTTAGGACATATCAATTCAACTAGATTTTAACTCGCGATACACCGCGGGATTATATTATTTTTTAAAAATATTAAATATAACTTACACCAAAATATTATGTTGGATCAAATATATATTTTTAAAAGTTGATGTTTGTAATTTATTTGCTTTATCTATCTACAAATATTATTTTCGTTTGGAATTTAATTAATTTCAATTCTTTTATTTTGGAATTTAATCAATCGAAATTAGTTGTTGTAAAAATAAAAAAATATATAAGTGTATTTTGCTTGTATTTTTTAGCAAACCCGCAAAAATATATAAGTGTACTAATATTAACGCTAATTCCCATCACATACTTATGATTATTTTTAGTCAAGGTTTGGACCCGTGGATACATAAAAATTTCAATAAAATTTTGTTGCATTTTTTAGTATTGTGCATATGTTAAATTGCTAAAATCTGTATTTACACAAATTTAATTTTATTATCACAAAGTTAGTACCATATTTGTTGATATTACTCATATAGGACTAAATTTGATTTACTCAATATTTATATTGTGTAACATGATATATTTGTATTTGATATCTCTTTTTAGTCAAAAAAAAAACATTTTTTTTTAAGTCAAAAACATTTATAATTCTGAGATTAACTCTATAAATGACACATCTATTTTTTTTAGGTTCACCGCATGATTTTTAAGTTATATGATATATTTATAATTCATATAAAATTTAATTATTTATAAATCTTATAAAGTTTAAATATTTATAATCCGTAAACATTATTATTATATTTTAACCCGCGGTGTAAACATTTCTTTTTTGGAATTCACATTTTTTTGGAATTTACAGATTTTGTTGGAGTTTATTAATAATTATTAAGATTGCATAATACCAATTCTTATTAAATCAGTTTAATTATGCATGCCCTATATTGGTGTTGTTAAAAAAATAGTAATCTGAAGATTTAATCCATGTTGAAATATGAGATTTACTGGAAAAAAAAGGATAATGACATTTGGAAGCGAAACATATATATTGCTCTAACAAAAAAATATACTTACAAAGAAAAAAAGAGTGAAATATTTAGCAGTATGTATACTTTTTCATCATCACAAATTGACAATCAATCTTATCATATAAAACGGTTTGAATCTGTTCAGATTCAGAGGTTCTCTACGACACTTCTCTGAGATCTCTTTTTCACAAAAAAAAAAGAAAAAAAAAACTCTTATCGGAAAACAATGAAACAGACTGAGGATCACCAAATTTGTTTCGTACTCACGTTGGTATTGGAAGGAAGAGACTGATGATTGTTGTTGTTGGTGGTGCTAACTTGGGATTAAGGACCAATTATTTATTGGCAATTAATTAGGTTTATTTTTTCACCTCTTAACACACAACATATTTAATTGGTTACCACGTAATTAGGAATTAAATATTGCATAATATATATTTTTAGGGAATATGCCAAGTTTATGTGATTTGATATTTTTCCTAGCCATTAATTTGTTTCTGTATTTGAATTTGTTTATATTTTAAAATTAAATGTGGTGAGTAATTAAGGACATACAAAATCGAATATAGCTGATTTATAGGCTTTCCATAACTTTATATCTTGAAATCGATTATTGCATAGATATGGTAGAGATTCTTGGGATGATTTTGGGATGATTGACTGGATTTTTTATTTATAAATATATGAAAATAATAAATATCAATGGCATAGGATTGTAAATAGTTGTCAACTTCAAACCTTATTTGCTAGAGTTGCTGTGAAAATAATAATATAGATGTATTCTCTGGAAAGTGTTACTATGCATAAACTGTAGAAGATAAGGCCTCAGGAAACAGACCTCAAGCCCAAGCCCAACATCAAAGTTTGATTTTGGAGGACAGCTGTATTGGGGTTAGTCACCAACTTCGTACTGTCTCTGCAATGCTCTGTATTGTCGCTGCTGCACTTCTCCGTTATTGTCGCTGCAATTCTCCGTAATGTCGCTGCACTCTGTTTTGACCGTTGAGGTGTGTCACGAATCAAAGTTTGATATTGGGAAATCAAACTTTGATGTTGGGCTTGGGCTTGAGGCCTTTTTCCTGAGACCTTATCTTCTACATAAACTTCAAATGCTTTTGTATCCAAACATCCCCAACAAACAAAACATGAATTTAATGAACAAGGAAAAAAAGAATGGAGCACAAATTGAATTAAAATCTAAACCAGTGATGCATAAAATAGAGCTGATGCGAACCTCGACGATGTCGTATTGTGACGAAGGCAGAGAATTCCTTGTAAACCACAACACTTGCTCCACCGTTTGTTTCAGGAGTAGGTACGAAGCTGGATTCTAAACTCTCTCCAGAACTTGAATCTTCCTCACCTTTGACATCCAAATGAAGAGCCTTTTTCTGCATCAACTTAAGCATATTAAGGAATCCATTGTTTCTAGAAGGAGAGAGACTCTGCTGCAAACCGAGAATTAGAGCAAAATCAGGAGTAACCCTCAAAATCTCAGGGACAGGTCTACCAGATAAACCTTGAACTAAAAGAGCAGCTAAGCCTTTAGTAATAGACGAATCAGAATGAGCTTCATAGACAACGTTGCGTTGGTCATCGAAAAAAGCCCTAACCCAAACATGAGAAACGCAACCTTGGACTTTATTCTCCCTCGTCTTGAATCAAGCTTCACTATCTGTAGCTTCGGAGGAAGCTCTTCGATTGGTTGAAAGTCTTCAGAACTTGACGGAGATGAAGCTGATGGTGGACGAACGTTTCCGGTTGAAAATTTCTGGAAGGTGATGATCGTCCGACGAAATAAAGGGAGTTTCGAAGGTTTTAGCGGTCGCAAAATCAGAGCTTTGGCCGGATATTGGACAGAAGAAGCAAACAAAGTTGGTTTGAACAAGCCGTACTCGGCGACGAAGAACATAAATCACTGCGTTTAATCAAAATCGTTTTTGATTTGCTTTGTCCATGTAGGAAGAAAAAAACTGAGATGTATTAATTGTTATAATTTGATAGGTTAACCATTTTAATTGATGTGTCAATCTCTGCTTCAATACAAAAGCTGATGTGTCAGAAAAGGAGAGCAACACATTGTACTTTCATTGTATTGATTATATATAGAGAAATACCCTAGAATGACACACATTTGGGTTTTTGTTCCAAAACTAGCACACATGCTGGAATGTTCCAAAACTAGCATAATGAGTAATTAATAGAGAGATATATTCTTATTTTAAAAAATTCAAAAAAATCAAAACCCGATTTCTTACATTTCTCTCCGGCGAAGCTTCATGAATTTTCCGATCAGAGATCTTCATTTCTGATCTCAGATTTTCCCGTGAAGCTTCAATCAGGTACTAAATCCGTTGCCTTATCTTTCAATTTCTCTTTCTTCTTCTTCGTTTTTAGAGTTTGAAATTGTTGGGTTATCTTTCTTCTTCTTCGATCGATAGCTTCAATCATTGATTTCAGAGTTTGAAATTGTTGGGTTATCTTTCTTCTTCTTCAATCGATATCTTCAATCATTAATTTCAGAGTTTGAAATTGTTGAGTTCTTTGAATTAAGGAAGAAATTGCGATTTATGGCTCTATATAGATGAATTAGCAGATTCGGTAGTTTTTTTGTTCTGTGATTTTGGTTTTGTTGGCTTGATTGTAGAATGTTGGAGATATACTCTGTCTTTGGTGAGTGGAAAATTAATGACAAGCTTCATTGGAGATTCTTCGTTGATACAAACAAAGGTGGATGTCTTTGTGAAGTTTTTGAGAATATCACTTACAAGGATTTAATGAAGATTTTTTTTGAAGATTTCGGACTTGATGGTCTAGTTAAAGAGATTTCACTCAGCTATGAACTTCCAAAGATGAAATTAATTGTAGAAGATTCTCCTCCTATCTTCATTCGCAATGA
>NC_025689.1:14753793-14754249 GCF_000633955.1 Camelina sativa
TTGTTGTGAAAATAAATGGGATCCTTGTTTCTTCTCAACCAAAGTAATCCCAAAGCTGCATCAATATGCTACATTAAAAAAAAAGAAAAAGACTTTTAGTGTATTAGGAGATATAGACACGATAATATTTGATAATCTGAGATTCAGGATAGGATTCATGAATCCACCCAACACAAAAGAAACTGAAACAAAATTTGTGAGCAGTACCGTTTCTTGCAATTTCTTCTCTGGTCTTCCTAGCAAATGTATCCAATGTGTGGTTAATGGTTCTGTATCCGTTATTACCCTGGAATTATCAAAAAACATTCTCTTATACTTGGATAAAAACTTAATTTTTAAAGTTGACAAGAATTGTTAAAACGTCACACTAACCCTGTTCTGATATTTGAGCTCTTCCAAGAATTCAATTCTTCAATATCATTGAAAGATGGAGACAGGAAAGGGTTGAACATTGGA
>NC_025689.1:14755261-14761999 GCF_000633955.1 Camelina sativa
GATAACCGGCAATTGATATCTCTGAACCCATCCGTAACCATGTTGTAAAGTTTATCTAGCTTCTCCATTAGTGACTCTCCAGAAGAGGATGGCTTTAGTGTCTCCTTGTTACGTAACTGGTAAGAATTCCTAGCAATATCTTCCATCACTGCACCAACATCTAATGCTCTTTTTCTCCAGTCTTCAAGTGTCAATTTGTATCCCTTGTTCAGTACATCTGTTAACATACTCAAATCTTGATCAGGAGTGTCTTCCAAGAAGACTGTATCTTCTGTATCATCGGGTATCGATGGTAATATGTGAATAACCTTGAGCTGCACACAATCAATATTTGAAAATGATATTAGTTCTTCTTACGATCGTGATTATATTTTAAAACGATTTAGTCCTAAATTAAAGAGAATAACTTACATGGTTTGATGCTTCAATGTTCTCCACTTGAGCAATCGATGGATTAACTGTACGTGTGTATTTTTCACAGAGATATGCTGATGGTCACTCAATTACACTCAATGTGCTGAAAGATTTCTTTAACATAGGAACAGGCTCTAGAATCCACAAGTGCAGTGCCAACGGATATCCATGTAAGTCATATTTTTGCTTCATCAGATTTGATGGGACATTCTTCTTTACTGACTTAATCAGAAGANAGCTTAAGAAGACTTTCCTACAAAATTAAATAACAGGAAAAAGTTTTATAATAAATCTTACATCAACAGCTGAATCGAGCTTCTGGGTCATCTCCTCAGTTTGGTTTATCTCCTCAATGATGGTATTGATCTTTTCGGTTAACTCCTCCGTTTGGGTTAACTCCTCCGTTTGGTTTTCCCTTGGAGTAAAGAACTGGATATGAATTATTTCATTTGTCAATATAATGTGTTAGAATACTTTTAAAAACTTTTAAGAATCATTTCATTTACCTCAGTAGTTAAAACTTCTGGATTTGGTTCACTTTCATTCTCTCTATCGAAGAACCGAATTTGGTCTTTTCCAAAAAATTCTTCTTTCTTTGATTTGTCCATCAAAACACTGATTCCGTTTTCAAGGATTGCCTTCACTTTTCCTTTGCTCCTTTTGTTCTCATACCTAACTTCAACTTCTTGCAGCAATTGTATCTGAAAAAAAACATTAGAAGCTTTTAATACATTGATTAAGAATACTTCCCCTATCATTCAAAATACAAGTACCAAACCAATTCTTACCTCCTTAGTAATCTGAGTCTCAGAAGTCAGAGCCACATGCACTGTTTTTTGTTCAGTGGTAGACCTGTTAGATGGTCGGATCCAATCACCACACTGCAAATATAAATGTTTTTAGGAAGCTTTAGTGCATAATTAAGAATACTTTCCCTAATATTCAAACTACAAATAAGAAACAGATTCTTACCTCCGTAGGAATCTGAGTCTCAGATGTATATTGTTCAGTGGGAGAATTGTTAGTCGGACGGATCCCATCACCACTCTGCAAATACAAATCGTTTTTAGGAAGCATTAGTACATAATTAAGACTACTTTCCCTAAATTTTAATTTACAAGTAAGAAACAAATTCTTACCTCCGTAGGAATCTGAGAGTCACATGTATATTGTTCAGTGGTAGGATTGTTAGTCGTATGGATCCCATCACCACTCTGCAAATACAAATCGTTTTTCTGAAGCATTAGTACATAATTAAGACTACTAATATACAAGTAAGAAACAAATTCTTACCTCCGTAGGAATCTCAGTGTCAGAAACTTGACTCACATTATCTGTACTTTGTTCAGCGCTTGGAGAACTGGGGAATGTAGGGTTTGTAGTTGGAGAACTGGCAAATGGAGACATTCCACTATCTTGGTGTTGCTCCTACAACACAAAACGAAAATGGTTAGCAGTTGATAAAGAGGAAGCTGGAAATTGATTAAAAAAAAGATGTTTTACCTGATCGTCTGTATTGGTAGGTTTATATTTTCCCAGACTCTCCTCTATTTTTGATAACCGGCAATTGATATCTCTGAACCCATCCGTAACCATGTTGTAAAGTTTATCTAGCTTCTCCATTAGTGACTCTCCAGAAGAGGATGGCTTTAGTGTCTCCTTGTTACGTAACTGGTAAGAATTCCTAGCAATATCTTCCATCACTGCACCAACATCCAATGCTCTTTTTCTCCAGTCTTCAAGTGTCAATTTGTATCCCTTGTTCAGTACATCTGTTAACATACTCAAATCTTGATCAGGAGTGTCTTCCAAGAAGACTGTATCTTCTGTATCATCGGGTATCGATGGTAATATGTGAATAACCTTGAGCTGCACACAATCAATATTTGAAAATGATATTAGTTCTTCTTACGATCGTGATTATATTTTAAAACGATTTAGTCCTAAATTAAAGAGAATAACTTACATGGTTTGATGCTTCAATGTTCTCCACTTGAGCAATCGATGGATTAACTGTACGTGTGTATTTTTCACAGAGATATGCTGATGGTCGCTCAATTACACTCAATGTGCTGAAAGATGACTTTAACATAGGAACAGACTCTAGAATCCACAAGTGCAGTGCCAACGGATATCCATGTAAGTCATATTTTTGCTTCATCAGATTTGATGGGACATTCTTCTTTACTGACTTAATCAGAAGATTATAAGCATCTTTCCCCCACGGATAATTAGCCAAGACATCCAAATGCTGAGCTCTCTTAAGGTTTTTTGCAGGAAGCTTGTTACCTCTGTACTTCTGAAAGAAGATGCATTCGATAAGGATCAGCATCGCAAGAGAGTATCTTTCATCTGCTGCCTCTGGATCAGTTCCTTGTAGAATATCCAAAACATCTTCATATGTGTGAGCATCTTCAGTGTTAGCCCAATCATAACGATTCTGCCGTTGATCTTCATTAGCTCCCCATTCAGTGCATTTCAATCCAGTGACCATATGGAATTCTCTTATTGAGAATCTCATTGGTTGTCCTCCAAAATGCATCCATAGTTCATTTTCCTTTGATACCTTTAAACTTCTGCTCAGAAAACAGTGCACCATCTTCCCAGACATCATCAGTCCTCTGTTGATAACCTTCAAAATTGGTCCCAGGAACGAATTCTTGATCCTCTCATACTCCGCAACTGAGAGGATGCTTTTTACTTGTATGACAGCATCGTAGTTTGGAAACTGGTTTATCTTCACATCTGATCTTGGTTCCTCTCCTATGTTGAAACAAAGTTCAGGAAGCTTTATATCTATAGGGAAAGAATCACCCATATCCTGCAACATATAAAAGAAAGAGAAGAAACGCATATCATATCAGGAAAGTGATCCTAAATTATATAGATGCTTTCATGAACTTTAAAAAAAACTAGCATCTGACTGTAAAGATGAAATGCATATCATATCAGGAAAGTGATCCTAAATTATATAAAAAACTAGCATCTGACTGTAAAGATGAAACGCATATCATATCAGGAAAGTGATCCTAAATTATATAGATGCTTTCATGAATTTTTTAAAAAACTAGCATCTGACTAAATTATGCTTTCACTAAACGGATTCATATGCATTCACTAATCACTGAAACTCTAGCAATTAGAAACCGTATACCAAACTTAACTGTGCTAAAGGGATCGAAAAATATGAGAAAGCAGTAATGGAGTAACCATGGAGGAAATGTGAGTAAACTTGTCAACAAACAAACTTGAAATTCGATTGCTTTATCACTAATGAGATGAATAGGGTTACCGGAAGCTGCAAAACACATAATATCACACATAATCACACATAAATCACACAATTTCTTCAAAGGAAGACTTACTTGCTCTGGATTAGGACTTCCTTCCTCAATGTATACTTGTCTTCCACCCAAGTATATAGGAGAAGCCTATTACACAAAACGGAAACAGATAAGAACAAAGTGAAACAGGAACAAAAGATCACAATTTAATCTAGTGAGGTAACTGTTGAATATATCTTAGACCCGAAAACTGAAATAATCTATAACAAAAACTCAAAAACTCAAAAACAACAAGAATTGAATTTTAACCCACAAGAATCTTACTTAATTTTCCATCGAATTGATTTAGGGTTTAAGAAAATCAAAATTAGACAAAATCCAATTTGATTATCAAGAAATATAATCCGATTTGAAATTCGATTGCTTTGATCACTAACCCTATCAATTTACACAAAATCAAACACATAATCACACAACCCTATCAAATTTGCATCCAATTGATTTAGGTTTTAAAAAAATTCAAAATTAAACACACATAAACACAGCCAAAAAGAACCGCAAATCGAAATATCTTGAGATAATGGTGGTTACCTTTTAATTTCTAACCACGACGAGAAGAAGAGATGAAGCGTTTTGGGTTTTTGTTGCGAAGAGGAAACTGAGAAGATGGTTTATACGGCGACGCGAATCAAACGGTTGATAGCACGGAACGGCGGGACAACAATAGCGACGACATACAGCGAGGAGATAGGTTGGTAAAGCGGCGAGCCTCCGGTAACCACCGTATCAGATTTTTGGAATGTGGCGACGAAAAGAGATGAAGAAGAAGTTGATTTCGATATCGTGGGCTTTGAAATATTTTTGAGTAAAATAAAACTGGGCTTTAGTTTTTGTTAGCCCAATCATTTTTGCTAATTTGAGTAAAATAAAACTTTGTGCTAATTTTGTCATTTTTAAGAATCAATGCTAACTTTGGAACAAAAACTAAAATGTGTGCCATTTTTGTCAATTGCCCTTATATATATTACTGGAGAGGTTCCCTCATAATTAAAATATTTTATAATAATATAGTTTTTAAAAATCCTTTCAATTTTTTATAATACAATTTTATAACATTATATTCAAATAATTGCATAGTTACAAAAGTATGTAAATTGTTTTTTGTCCACATGTATGTACAAATCTATATGACTAAATTAATTGTATTTGTATACATATCCAAAATGATGTAATGATATAATCTATTTTAAGACACAATATATAATTTTAATTGGATATTATTTTTATGTTAATTCATACTCTTTTAATAATAAGAAAATCTAAGTATCAAATTTTATTGCATAGATTTGTTGCTTTTTCTTTTGCATGAAGTTTATTTAGCGATGTTTTCAATAATATGCAATAAACATGTATATATTTAGGTGGTGACTGGTGACTAAACGATAATACTAGCCCAAATCACAAGGGTATATTCTATGATCGACATTTCATATTGGCTCTGTTCATTTTTAAGTCACTGAATGAGCAACTGCGACAGCTTAAAACAGCGGTGATAACGGCAACTAAAAAGCAAAACGATAATGGTAAAAAAAAGTGGAAGACGCGGATGTGTCTGCTAGAAAGAGAAAAAGTGTCACGGGGGAGAGAGGAGTCGCCAGATTTTCTAGCGACTATTGCGACAGCTCATCTGAACAGTGCGGTGACTCTTCTTCACACTAGTAGCGACTCTTCTTCACAGCAGGTTGAACTGTTCTTATCTTTTTTTTTCTCTGTCGCAGGCGCTCATTGAGCTACTTGAAAGCGAACAAGGCCATTATATATAAAAGAATTGACAGATCTAATAAGAATAAACTCTTTAAGACATATCAAAATGTTTTGTATTTTATTGTCAAGATCACTCGGATGATAGCGAATTTTGTTTTGAACATTCTTTTTTTTCTCAAAGAAATTATATTGATTTAAACTGAGTCATTACAAAGTGGTTGCGATAGCCAAACAGGCTTTGTTACAGAATCAACATAATATTCAACATTTTGACAACCAAATTTTGCTAGAGAATGAGCAACTGAATTACATGATCTCTTTTTAAAAGTACAAGAAAAAGGCAAAATTTTGATCTCCAAAACTGTATATCTCTAAGCAGGTTTGATAGAGAAGCATTTTCCTTATGTCCTTTAACAAGTTTAACAAGGGTCGCAAAGTCTCCTTCAAATATTGTCGAAGTATAATCTCGGATCCATGCATGTTGGAGGGCCAGTGAAAGAGCCTTTGCTTCTGCTTCTAAAGCTGATTCTGAAGGTAGTAGCCTTGATGCTCCCCAAACTAGAGGATCTCCCTGATGGTTTCTGATCATCCATCCACCCGTTGTGATATTGCTATGAGCATTAAAAGCTGCATCAAAATTACATTTAAACATAGAAAAAGTAGGAGGTGACCAGGAATCTATGTTTGGTGTCGAATTGTTATGACTGGGACTTCCAAAGAGTAAGGGGTTGTTTGTCCAGTCTCTTGTTACAGAGTGAGCTTTTAAAACAGTTAATGTAGGTCCTTCACGAATTCCTTCAAAGACTAAAGAATTTCTAGCTTTTCATATTTGCCACAATATCTAGAAAGGCAAAAGTGAGTCATGTGTGTTGTTGTGATGTGTTGATAGATTAAGAATAGTTCGAATAGAATATTTCACATCCGTGTGCAGTTGATTTATGTATCGTGGTGAAATGCCTGACATGCGCCAAACCATTCTTGCAAAAGGACATGTGAACAGAGCATGGAGAATTGATTCATCCTCTTGATTACATCTTGGACAAAGAGCAGGAATACACATACCTCTAGTACGTAAACGGATTGTTGTTGGTAGAGCTTTTGAGAGAACCCGCCATAAAAAGTGTTTGATTTTTGGTAATATTTGGAGTTTCCAAATATTGTTCTTTAGCTCAATTGAACCATGGGGAATGTCTGGTGCGGGATTTGGATCAAAGGGGTTGTGAGTGAGAAACCAGTACCCTGATTTAACTGTATATTCGCCAGAGAGTGTATATCT
>NC_025689.1:14762574-14776581 GCF_000633955.1 Camelina sativa
AGTGTATATCTCGAGATTAACTTGTCCTCTGTTTCTACTTGGGATAAATACACCTTTTTGATAGCTGTGCAATCTTTTGGGTTCGCAATGGTGTCTAGTTGTTGTGTATCCCAAGTACGATAATTCCCCGTCCTCTTTATTAAAATATATGATGTCAGGTTGCAGTTTGGATCAATTGTTCTTATCGGTCGAGGTGGCTTGCCCTCCAAAAAATTATCAATACTAGTCGAATCGATTTACCATCTCCAATCAAGAAACGTGAGCCTTTCTTTATCAAGTCAAGTCCATGTAGCAAAGAAGACCATCCATAAGATTGATTTTTCTGTTCTTTTGCATCCAAAAACTTATCATCTGGGTATTAACGTGCTTTCATGACTCTTGCAAAGAGAGAATTAGGAAATTTTAGTAGTCTCCACGCTTGTTTAGCCAATAAAGCACCATTGAACTTTTCTAGGTCTCTGAATCCTAGCCCACCCTCTTTTTGAGTATTTTAGTCTGTTCCATGATATCCAAGGAATACCTCGATGGTTAGCATTACGTTCCCACCAGAAATTCATTATTAAAGCTTCAATGTCTGAGGTGACCCCCTATGGTAGTTTAAAACACGACATAGCATACACGGGCATCAAAACTGCAACTGATTTCATCATTATTTCCTTCCCTGCAGGGGATAGCGTTTTTGCACTCCAATGAAAGGTTCTTTTTCTCACACGGTCTATAATATAAGTGAACATCTCTTTCTTCTTTCTTCCAAACTGCTCATGGAGACCTAAATATTTTCCTCCTCCGCTATGATTTGGTATGTTAAGAATCGCCTTTAATCTATCCTGAGTTGCACCGTATACTCGAGAGCCAAAAGTTATGATTGACTTTGATGTGTTTATTTGCTGACCTGAGTAGTATTCATATATATCGATAGCATCTTTCAGGGCTTGACAGTTGCGTCTATTTGCTTGACAAAAGAATAGGAATTCATCAGCAAATTGTAAATGAGTGATTCTCGGTACTCTGTTTCCTATCTTGATTCCCCTAATATCTCCATCCTTTGCACTTGAAGTTATCAAATGGCTTAAAATATCAGAGCAGAGTATAAATGGGTATGGTGATAGAGGGTCACCCTGACGAATTCCCCGTTGTGGTCTTATATTGCCATAAGGAACACCATTGATCAATACAGAGTTGTTAACCGATTTTATTGCTGACATACAAGCTATCCATTGATCACAAAAACCAAACAGTTGTAGCGTTGTTTGTGAAAAATTCCATTCGACTCTGTCATATGCTTTACTAACATCCGTCTTTACTGCTATATAAGTCTGTGAAACACGTTTTCGAACTTTCAGTGAGTGCATCAATTCATGAGCTATCATGACATTATCCTGAATTATGCGTCCTGGAATGAAAGCAGCTTGTGCTTCAGAACAATTCCATTTAGGTGTGGTTTTAATCTTTGGACTAAACACTTGGAAATTATCTTGTAGAAGACATTGCAGAGAGCTATCGGTCGATAGTCAGAGAGTGTTGTTGGATTATCTATCTTCGGGATCATAGAAATATTTGTGTGATTGATGTTTGGTTTCATTGTTGACGTTCTGAAGAAAGACTTCACTTCCTGAATTACATGCTTTCCTATCGTGTCCCAACACTGTTTGTAAAACCGGGCTGTAAGGCCATCTGGTCCAGGTGCTCTATCATCCCTAATTAGGCATATTGCATCGTATATTTCTTTGTCAGTGAACTCTCTCGTTAAACTGACATTAATATCATTTGTTACAATTGGGACAAAATCAGCCAGTTCATTGGGAAAGACAAGGTGATCATTGGTGAAGTAAACTCGAGTAAAATACTCCTGCGCGTGCTCACCAATCTCTTTATCCCCCCGAAGTAGATTTCCTTGACCATCTAAAATGGAGATCATCCTGTTTTGTGCATATCTTGACTTTGCAGAGGCATGAAAGAACTGAGTATTACGATCACCTACAGCCATCCATTGATTACGACTCTTTTGTTTCCAATGTTTTTCCTCATCATTGTAAGCTTTCGTTAGGTGCTCCTGCAAAAGTGGAACTTGTTGTCGTACTAGTCTGATTGGACTCTCCATTGCCAAGTTTAATTTCTGTTGTAGACATTTTATTCTTTTTTCAGCATTTAAGCTTGATTGATGCTTTAGTTTTGCCATGGCTTGTCTACAACTAGATATTCTTTGGTTTATGGGGATATCAATGTTATTGTTTTCCATTGACCATCCCTGCTCAACCACTGAATTGAAAGATGGAATATCACAGAGTCGTTTATCAAATTGAAAGGTTCTTCGGCATTGAAATTGCCTCTCATTAAAGTGAAGAAGTAGAGGCTTATGATCTGAACCAGTATAATCCAAAAATCCAAACTCTGCATTAGGAAAATTTGCTTGACCTGAGGAGTTTATCATTGCTCGGTCTAGACAGCAGTGGACCGTATGTGAATGGCGTTCACCCACCCAAGAAAATCTATTTCCTCGTGATCGAACATCTAAAAGGTCACATATGGAGATCATATCTCTAAAATCTCGGAATGTCTATTCCTCTCGAGCTGGTGCTCCCAATTTTTCTTCGTTTGAGAGTATCTCGCTAAAATCTCCAATGAGTATCCACGTATTTAGACGAGATGATGATAGGCTTTTAATCTATCCCAGAGATGGTAGCGTTCACTCTGAGTTGGGTGACCATACACACAAGACAAGTGGAAACATGTATTATTTAGAGTTACAGAGATGTCAATGAGTCTCTCATCCTTTGAAATTAAGGAGAGAGATACATGACTTTTCCACATCAAAGCTAAACCACCACTCCTTCCTTGAGGAGGTACAGCTATTAAGTTTGAGAATCCTAAATCACACATAAGTCTAGATAATACATCACATTGGTTTAAAGTTTCAGAAAGAAAAATAACATCATACTTAGTAGTTATACATAGACGACGTAAACGAGATTTTGTCAACGGCGGACCAATGCCCTGACAGTTCCAAGATATGACTCTCATATTGGATCTGGGGGTATCGGGCCCCCTGCGTCTCCGTCGAATCCATTGGTGAATGAACAAGAACCCACTGAAACCGAAACTTTTCCTCTTTTGCGGAGTTGGCTACAGGACCGCCATCTCCTCTGCTGCTTCAGCCTTGTTAAACTCCCCCTCAAACCTTACTCTCTTACGTTTCCTGAAGACAAATTCAGACAGTGCATTATCACTGCTTTCCTCTAGGAGATCTCCTTGTCTCTTACTCTGAATCGCTTTCCCTTGATACTTTGCATGAAGGTAACGCATCCGTTCAGCAGTTAGGTCAGGATCCTCAAAAAGACTTGGCAGAGTGGATGAGGAGACAGACTGAACACCATTTGTTGGCGCAATTGTAGTTGACAGAGGAGGCATTTGGAGTCTTGGGATGAGAGTCACAGGATCAACAGTTTCGAGAGTTGGAGACTCAGACATATCATTCCCACCATCAAAATGGTTGTCTCCATCATGTTCATCATCAGACTCCTCCGGGTCCGAGTCATCAGCCGCATCAAAGAATAAAGGGCATTCTTTTGCATCATGTTTCAAGGAACCGCATTTCTTACAGAAATTCCTCAACTTCTCATAGCGGAACTTAACAATCGTATTTTCTCCCACAATAAATTGGATATTTTTTTGAAAACAGAGGGGAATTCCTAAATTCCAATCTATCCTCACACGAACTGCTCCTACTTGGTTTACATTTTCATCATAGTCTACTTTCGTGACAAAACCTAGTCTATTACCCACCCATCTAGCCATAGCGTTCGTCAAGTAGAGAATAGGAATACCTTGTATTTGTACCCAGAAGGGGATGATTTTTATCGTGTCCTCACTGATATTGGGGTACCATCTGTGTGTGGATAACATCCAGTCGTTGAAAGACCATGGCCCTCGGTGCAGAACAAGATTCATTGATTTCTCTGTTTGAAAGCGGAACTGGACTCGTCCCCCATCAAGTAATCGCCCAACGCATTCGTCAGCCAAACCCCATACCGAGGCATCTGGCGTATAAGAGCGCGGAGGTTTTAAACATTCTAAGCATAGTAGTGATAAGCGAATCGTCTAATAGCTGAAATTGATCAACTCTTGGAAAAGCTCAACAAACCTTTTCTTAAGTCGATCAATGTAAATTCTTTTTTTTTTCGGGATTTTACGGAGAATGATTACATCTAGAAAACACAAAACGTTTCATTTTCGCTAATTTTTAATCTGTAGTTACATGTGTAAATATTGTAATTTTGTGTAGAGTCCAGATGAAGATATATATAATAGATTGCGTTCATATGAAGAATCATCCAATTATGATTATCATTTATTTAAAAACCACACCATTCAGGTTCATAAAATTTACTTGATCTTTAGTCACTAAAATATTTTTTTAACATATATTTCAAGATTGTATATATATATATATATATATATATATATATATATAAATATAGTGTTCTTATTTCCAAAACAATCGTTAGATACTATGTACTTGTCAAAGCTCTACAAATAGTAGATAAAATTTATTTAAAAAAAAAACTTATATAACACCATTCTAAATTATTGAGCTAACTATTGAACTAACTATGTTTGGAATATCATTTATTATGTTTGATAAGCTTCATTTCTTCTAACGTCATTTTTTAAGATGCAACTACGTTTTGTTCCTAAAGGATCAAAAAATGAATCAACAAACACCAAGAATCAAAATATGTTGACTCAACTCTGGACAATCAATGGTATATGCCTGAAAAACAGTATTCCAATTAGAAGAACGAGAAGAGAAGATATTTTACGAAGAAAATCAGTTGAAATATATGGAAAAAAAGAATCCAACGACATTCCTAACACTTTACATGAGGTGCATATATTATTCAACAAATATTTGAAAAGCAGTAATTATTATCTTATTGATATATATATATATATATATATTAATATATATGCATGTCTCGAGTTTCTTATATGTACATGTACATATATAGTATGCCATAATGAAAGTGGATGGAAAGTTCCATGGAGCCAAGGTAGATATAAACGTGTGGAAATTTTACGTACAAACGGCAAAAGAGTTTAGTCTAGCACAAATGTGGGTTTTGGCTGGCCCTTCTTACTCAGAAGTTAACAGCATTGAAGTTGGATGGCAGGTCTTACATTATATTTTCAACAACATTTTTATAAGTGTATAAATAAATTATATTTTTTTTCCTTTTATTGGTACCCTATTATTATTAATCAGGTGTATCCGGGTCGTTATGATGACGAAAACCCTAGAATTTTTACTTTTTGGACAGTAAGTCAATGTGTTAACTCATTTTTTGATTACTTTTTTCAGTGTGTTAATTTTCATCATATATCATATGATGGTAGTTATATATACTAATAGACGGAAACTTTTCCTTATGTGTTGTTTGGTAACATGAAAATAGGCCGATGTGTACAAGTCAGGATGCTACAATTGATTTTCCAGGTTTTGTTACTATTAACCAAGCATTTGTCCTAGCCTCCTAGGTGAGGCTATTAAAGAGGTTTCTATCTTGAATGGGCAACAATATTATATTACCACAACTATATGGAAGGTAAATATAGTAAAGAATTTTTGTCATCATATAACTACCATCATATGATATATGATATATTGCAACTAAGAATGAATGTTACATTAATATAGGATCCTCGTTCAGGGAATTGGTGGTAATATAGGATCCACAAATTGGTGCGACACAAATTCATTGGGGTGAAGAAATTATAAATTTTAAAGATGGTTCACAACACACGACAACTAAAATGGGGAGTGGGCATTTCGCTGAAGAATGATATAAGAAAGCTAGTTATTTTAGGTATCTTGAAATACTTGATGAAAATGATAAACTAAAACAACCTGAGAAAGGTTATTCTGTAATAAAATAATTATTTTTTATTCAGATATGTGGTCTGTTAGTAGGTTATTTATTGGGTTTGTTATATTTTTTTTTTAATCATTTGGGAACCAAAAGAACAGGTGTTAAGCTACATGTCATGCTTATGTTTATAAAGACAAGTGTTAAGCTACATGTCATGCTAAAGCTTATAAGAGAACAAGTGTGAAGTTGCATGTTATGATTGAAGCAGTGTTAGACACTTGTTCTCACACTTGTCACCACTGTCTTTATTTCTACTATGATGGATGATTGAGATTAAATTAGAAGACAAAACCCTTATGAGGAGTAAGGTCCTCTTCCCTCCTATAAATAGATGATTTGCTCCATCACAAATCAACACAAAAACAAAAAAAACACATAAAGAAAAGAGTTTATAGAAAAGGGGAGAGAAACCTTATCTTCCACCTAAAGATCATCTAAAAGTTTCTTTTCAAGCCTTCAAACCATTGAAGAAGAAGAAACCATTCAAGGAAGCATCATTTCTACAATGAGTGGAGGTATTACTTTAATTCTCTTTATGATTCTATTATGTGATTAACATAGATGTTTAAGATCTTGGGGTTCATGTTAAAAATATGTTTAACATGTGGTATCAGAGCTTATGGTTATGAACATCTAATTAATCCATTAAGAATAATAGATTTATAGTTTAAAGAACTGAAAATTAAAGCTTTAAGTTATGATGTTTGTACACTTGAATTTTGTTTGATTTAAGTTTCAAGTTACAATCTTTGTTTAAAAAAAAAATAAGTGATAAAAGATTGGTTTCTCTTAATGTGCATAATTAAGAAATTGATATCACCATAATGGTTTTATCTTATAATGATTTGCACATAGAAAACCAAAATATTTAAATTTTGATATTTTTATGTATTAATTAGCTACCCACAGGTGATTTGCACATAGAAAACCAAAATATTTAAATTTTGATATGTTTATGTATTAATTAGCTACCCACAGGTAGGCTATTGACATAAAACATGATCAATAATTTATTAGAATGTTTGTATGTGAGTTAATTAGGTATATTCACAGATAACTTAATTGATCTGATACAGCATTCGAGAAAAGTCTTTGAAAGCTATGACCTTAAGATATATAATAATGACTACCCACAGGAGCATTAAAATTTGAAGTCATATGCATTCAATAATTTTTTTTATTAATGTGTTGTTTAAATTTTGAACCTCAATTAAAGCTTGTTATATCTCTAAATCGCAGCGTTATTTCCTACTAATTTGCCATCTATGGTCTCTACTGTTCCGATCCTCACAGGAACCAACTTCTCATAATGGAAAGAGAAAGGTGAGTTCATATTAGGAGTACTAGATATGGATTTGGCACTTTGTGAAGAAGAGCCAGATCCCTTAAATGTAATTAGTACTGAGGAAGAAAATGCCCTCCATAAAGCATGGGAGAAAGCGAACAGATTAAGCATGATGTTTTAAAAAATGACCATAGCTAGCAACATCAAAACTTCCCTTCCATATGCAGATAAAGCTATAGATTATCTAGCAGCTATAGAAGAACGGTTTAAGACTGCAGACAAATCCCTTGCAGGGAAACTTATGGCAGATCTTACAACCATTAAGTATGATGGGACAAGGTCTATGCATGAACATTGCATTGAAATGAGAAACCTTGCGGCTAAACTAAAGAATTTAGGAATGAGTGTGGACGATTCATTTCTTGTCCAATTTATCCTAAATTCACTACCTCCTCAGTATGGACCCTTTCAGATCAATTATAATGCAATTGATGAAAGGTGGACATCTAATGAATTGGCTAATAAACTAGTCCAAGAGGAGGCTAGACTTGGCCGTGAAGGAATTAAAGTTTCCCATCATGTTCAAGGAGCTGGACCTAAAGTTGGGTTTAGGCATAAAAAGAGCCATCAAAGAGCACAACCCACAATGAACGATTATGTTCAAGTTAATCCGAAGAAAAAGGCAAAGAAAGATTACAGGTGCAACTTTTGTAAAAAGGTTGGACACTTTCAGAAAGATTGCCCTAAAAGAAGAGAATGGTTCGAAAGAAAGGTAATCCTATGGGTTCCGTAAGATTTTCCGAATCTAATCTTACTTATGTTTCTTCCAAAACTTGGTGGATTGATAGCGGTGCTAATGTACATGTAACTAATTCCGTACAGGGATTTCTTACGATCCAGACCATAAATTCACGTGAAAACTACTTATTAATGGGAAATTGAGACAAGGCACCAGTTGAAGCTGTTGGCACATATCGTCTCATTTTAGATGAGGGATTTTTTCTAGATTTATATCAGACTCTTTATGTTCCATCTATTTCTCGTAATTTAGTTTCTATAAGCGAACTTGATTTGGATGGTTTTAAATCTACTCAAGGAGATGGTTGTTTTAATATATTTCTGAACTCTAAACGAATTAGTTCTAGAATATTAGTTGATGGTCGTTATATGTTAAAACTGGCTGATCAACCTTATGAGACACATCTCTCCTTGTATTATGAAAGTAGACTTAATAATAAAACATGTACTGTGACTCATATTTCTTGTGGCATAAAAGATTAGGACATATTTCTTATGAAAGAATTAAAAGATTGGTAAAAGATGGAGTCATTCTGAATCATGATTTTACCAATAAGAAAATGTGTATAGATTGCATTAAAGGTAAGCAAACTAGACACACTAAGAAAGGAGCCACAAGAAGTATACAGCTTCTTGAAATCATACATATAGATATTTGTGGACCATTTGACGTTCCAAATTTTGGAGGTGAAAAGTACTTCATCACTTTTATCGATGATTATTCACGTTATTGTTATCTCTATTTATTGCATGAAAAATCTCAATCTGTAGATATTGTACAAGCATTCATTAATGAAGTTGAGAGGCAATTAGATAGAAAGGTGAAAATCATAAGGTCAGATAGAGGTGGTGAATTTTATGGCATATATATTGAAACAGGACAACATCCTGGACCATTTGCCATACTCCTTCAAAAATTAGGAATTGTTGCGCAGTACACAACGCCTGGTTCTCCATGGCAGAATGGTGTAGCTGAAAGGCGTAATCGTACTTATATAGAAATGGTTAGATCTATGATGAGTCATGCTAACCTACCTATATCCTTGTGGATGGACGCATTACGTACTGTGGTCTATATTTTGAATAGGGTGCCTAGCAAAGCAGTTTCAAAAATCTCTTTTGAACTGTGGAAATGCTGGAAACCTAGTCTGTCACACCTCCAAGTTTGGGGGTGTCCAGCTGAAGTAAGAATATACAATCCACAAGAAAAGAAATTAGACTTCCAAACGATCAGTGGTTTCTTTATAGGTTACCCTGAGAAGTCTAAAGGATATAGATTTTATTGTCCATCCCATAGTACGAGAATAGTAGAAACCAATAATGCCAGTTTTTTTGAGAATGATGAGATTAGTGGGAGTGATAAAGTCCGTGATATAACTATTTAGGAAACTAGGGTTGATATTCCATTACCCTTAGTTTCAAATTTTGGGGTTCCTAGCATTGTTGAACCGTTAAACAATGAGGAAACCCCATTGAATGATCACACACTCCATAATAAAAAACTTGCCAATAATGATAATGAAGCACAAGAGGAACCAGCATTAAGAAGATCAAATCGTACGAGGAGATCAGCTATTTTCATGACTTTGTGATCTATCAAATAGAATCTGGAGAAGAAAACATTAAAGATCCGGTTTCTTATTCACAAGCCATGAATGATGTGAATTCTGATAAATGGATTGATGCCAGTAGAGATTAAATAGACTCGATTGTTAAGAATGAAGTTTGGGACATCATTCCATTGCCTGATGGACACAAAGCAGTCGGGTGTAAGTGGATCTTTAAGACCAAACTCGACTGTAATGGCAATGTAGAACGATATAAAGCCAGACTTGTAGCCAAAGGGTTTAGTCAAAAGGAAGGCATCAATTATAGTGAGATTCTTTCACCTGTGTCTAGAAAAGACTCTCTCAGAATTATTATGGCGTTAGTAGCTCAGTATGATCTCGAGTTACATCAAATGGATGTGAAAACTGTCTTTCTTAATGGAGACTTGCAAGAAGAAGTCTATATGCGCCAACCTGAAGGCTTCATAATCGAAGGTCAGGAAGATATGGTTTGCAAATTGAAGAAATCAATATATGGACTGAAACAAGCTTCGAGGCAATGGTATCTAAAGTTTGATGAAACCATCACGAAATTCGGTTTCAAAGAAAATGTTGTGGATCCATGTATATCACAGTGGGAGTAAGTTCATATTTTTGGTATTGTATGTTGGTGATATCTTATTAGCCAGTATTGATCTTGGTCTACTACATGAGACTATGAGTTATCTCTCTAAGAACTTTGATATAAAAGATATGGGTGAGGCATCCTATGTGATAGGAATTGAAATATTCCATGATAGATCACTATAAATTTTAGGATTGTCTCAGAAAGCATATATTGATAAAGTTCTTGAGAGTTTTGGCATGATGATGTGTTCTTCTAATAATGTTCCTATGCAAAAGGGTGACAAGCTTAACCTTAAGCAATGTCCGCAGAACGAAATGGAACATAATGAAATGCAAAAGTACCCTTATGCATCTCTTGTGGGAAGTTTGATGTACGCACAGGTCTGCACTCGACCTGATATTAGCCATGCAGTCGGAATGTTGGGTAGATTTCAGAGTAACCCATAACTTGCTCATTGGAAAGCTGCGAAGAAAGTTTTGAGATACCTAAAGGGAATAAGAAACTACATGTTGACATATCAAAAATCAACACATCCACAGATGGTTAGATTTTCAGACTCAGATTTTGGTAGATGTGAAGATTCTAGGCACTGTACTCTCGGCTATGTGTATCTCCTTGGTGGAGGTGCCATTTCATGGAAAAATCAGAAGTCAAAATTGATTTATACATCCACCATGGAGGGTCAGTATGTAGCATGTTATGAGGCTTCTATTCAAGGAACATGGTTGCGGAATTTTGTGTCAGAGTTTGGGGTTTTGAATTTTGTTGACAAACCTCTAACTCTTTACTGTGATAATCAAGCCGCAATCTTCTTCTCTAAGCATGATAGGATATCTAAAGGAGGAACTCAAATATCTATCATTATAGCAAGATGTTAACAGAGAAAAGTTTGTCATTGAACACATAGGCACTGAGCTAATGGTAGCAGACATATTTACGAAAGCATTACCTCCAAAGACATTTATCAAGCATGCAGAAAGTATGGGTCTAGAGGATAGCACTTAATTATGTTATCTGTTAATTTTTTAGCCTTGTAAATATTTTAGCCTATGTTTGACATTTATAAGATCCCTCTTATGACTTTTACATCTTCTATTCTGTTTCCAACGTGCGCACACATTATTGTTTGTTGGAATTATTGATAACAGAATACGTCTTAAAAGACACCAAAGAGACCATTAATAGATAACTCCTACTTATGGAATAATGTTTATGGTCTAGCTATGAAAAGTAGTCAATGTAGTAGTACATGGAAGGAATCATGTTGCAAAATGATGTGTGACCGCCATGACTCTCATTGGTTCCAAGATTAGCTAAGACACTTATGAAAGACCAAATAAAAAATATAACATATTATGCCGGCCTTATGATTCCCGAATAAAACCATTATACTAACGACCAAGTGGGAGAACGTAGAAAATAATTATTTCTTACCCATGTATGTGGTCTTATAGTTAGTAAGTTATTTAATTGGGTTTGTTGTATTTTTTTTTTAATCATTTGGAAACCAAAAGGACATGTGTTAATCTACATGTCATGCTTATGCTTATAAGGACAAGTACTAAGCTACATGTCATGCTAAAGCTTATAAGAGAACAAGTGTGAAGTTGCATGTTGTGAGTGAAGCAATGCTAGACACTTGTTCTCACACTTGTCATCACTGTCTTCATATCTACTATGATGGATGGTTGAGATTAATTAGAAGACAAAACCCTTATGAGGAGTAAGGTCCTCTTCCCTCCTATAAATAGATGGTTTGCTCCATCACAAAGCAACACAAGAACAAAAACAACACATAAAGAAAAGAGTTTATAGGAAAGGGGAGAGAAACCTTATCTTCCACCTAAAGATCATCTAAGAGTTTCTTTTCAAGCCTTCAAACCATTGAAAAAGAAGAAACCATTCAAGGAAATATCATTTCTACAATGAGTGGAAGTATTACTTTAATTCTCTTTATGATTCTATTATGTGATTAATATAGATGTTTAAGATCTTGGGGTTCATGTTAAAAATATGTTTAACATATTCTTCTATTACGAAGGAGAGTTGTTATAATATTAGGTCTTGCCTATGATGTAAGATTGGGACTTAAATTTTTTTATGGAAGTCCTGGTCGAAATCATAATTGTCTGACTATAATTTCATTTTTCTTTTTGAAAAACATGCATGTATTTATAAAAGACGAGATTAGACTAATTCATTTACATTGGTTTTGAGTTATAAAGTCAAGTGTTGTTCATTTACGACCTGCGACTGCGAGAAGTTCGTTTGACAGTTGCAAGACACGGCTACTAAACACGCAATCAGTCGTTGTGACTTGTGATTGAATTGTTTGATCGCAAGAAAAATCAGCAACGCAACTATTTAACTAGCAACTAATCGTGCGATTGCTAAACGAACAACATCCTGCGATTTTAAAATTGTAGTTGCAGTCGTAGGCGCAATCGCAATCACAGCTGCTTGCGATTATCAAATGATTAAATATTTAAATCTAGCATTAAACCATGTTGTAGAATCATTCCGATTTAAATCTAGCAATAAACCATGTTCTAAAATAGTTAAATTTAACTAGTCGTACTGTTAAATTATTGGAAACCCAAAAAAACTCCGATAATCATAGAAAGAGATTCGACGAGTGCAGAAGTTGTAACCAGAAAAATCCAAGATAACAAATTGTTTCTGTCTCTCACTCACAGAACGATTACAAAAAGAGATTGATGTCAAGAATATAAATCCAAGATAACATATCGCTTGGCCATACTCAGAACATCAAAGCATGAAAAAATTACAAAACAACTATCGTGACTTAACTAGAAAAGATGATGTAACAACAAACCCTCTAAATTATCGAGTGTGTCTTACTTCTCTTAGCTTCTGAACAATACCCACGATAAGCGGGTGCGTCATTTGAAAATACATATCGATTTGAATAGTATGTATGGAGGCTTTATGGATTTTGGGAGTAATAGCGTTCTTAGTTTTTTTTTTTTTTAATGTAAATGTCCATATTCGTGTTAACATGTTTAATGAATAATAAAAGAATATACAACAGATGGAATAGTTTCAAGGATTACAAAACAAACCAAACGTAATAGAGTAATCGCTAACCCACCCACCCATTTCTACAGTTTTTACGTTAGTATTTTTTTTATTTTTCTTTTTTAACATTATATTATTGGTCATGCATTATGTCATTCCAACTTTGCCAAGCAACCTCTTGAAAATGACACTATACCTTATATTATCAGGTTTATTATATATAAAACGTAATATGCGATTGGACGCTAATCCTAACACTAAACTATCTATTCATACACTATTGAAATGCGGTCGGTTAGCAAAAAGAATGATTTGTGATAAGTTGATAACCGAACATGCATGGACTTCTTTATCCCTTCTTTTTGCATAAACAAAAGGTGTAAAAAGAAGTGGCTGGTAGAGTGTTTTTTCCTTTTTCTTATAAGTTCTTATACGTACCTAAGTATTACATAAAAGTTAACAAAAAACAAGGTATCACATAAAAGTTAACAAACAAAAACGCGTTGAGTTGAGAATGTGTATAAGTATAACTTGAAAGCGTATGTAAAATCATGGGACACTAGTATTCTATTTCTCGAGAACTCTGATCAATTAGTGCAAAGATTGAAAAGAAAATGTATGCGATCATGTATAAGTTTTCGAAAATATTAAGGACCACTCGTGGTGGTGGTGGTGGTGGTAAGCACTGATACAAGTTTCCTTGATGCTTACGGAAACAAAGAGGTGGTTCAACTCATTTTCAATTCTTCTTTGTCTTGTAATGTTTTTTTTTTTTTTTTTTAG
>NC_025689.1:14777194-14816683 GCF_000633955.1 Camelina sativa
TTTTTTTTTTTTTTTTTTTTGAGCCAAATTTAACATTTTATTTACTAAACTGAACATCGAATTATTTTTTTGGTCTCATTAAATAGTTTTATGAAAACATCACATCGATGTTCTTATACTTTCCCATGGGCCATACTTAGCTTGCTGACTATACTTCTCTGGCTTAGCTTGATCGTATTGAAGATATAGAGAAGCCAAAGAAAATTAGTTGGCGCGTCATTTTCTAAGTGGATACAAATTTATTTATTTCAAACCACTATTATTGTTAAATAATATTGTAAATCGTTTTTATAAATTTGGATAAGTATAAGTTTTATAAACCTATTTTTGTCCATATTCCTACTTCTCATATAATCTAAATTAGTTAATATAATATTATATTTTTAAATCAAATTAGCAACCATATGATTTACGTGGTTTGATTGATAAAGAAAATAATAATATTATATCTTTTAATCAAATTAGCAACCATATGATTTACAAGGTTTAATTGATAAATAAAAAATAGTTACGAATCTATATATTATATACCTCATAACAATTATCTTACAAACTGGGTCAGATACATAACTCAAAACAGTACGAAATTGTATGGGGGTTACCAGTCGAAACCACTAATTAAGTTTTACTGTGTCATTAAATCTAATTATAACATTAAGAAAAATCTACATGTCGTAATTATAGCTTTTTCGTTCATATTTCTCTGGTTTGTGAAGGAAAAAGTGATTGCGTTGTATGACAAATGTTCATTGGTTTGATACTAATTAATATAATTATATATTTTCGTTTT
Organism: Camelina sativa; assembly: GCF_000633955.1. Lineage (NCBI taxonomy): Eukaryota > Viridiplantae > Streptophyta > Magnoliopsida > Brassicales > Brassicaceae > Camelina > Camelina sativa. The sequence continues at coordinate 14,777,985 of NC_025689.1, forward strand.
AGTAAAGGAACACCATTAACAAAATTTGGTGGCTACAATGGTTCCAGTTGGTTCCCTATTCGAGTTGGGTCCTTATCTCTTGCCGTGTACGGATATAATACTCAACCTAATCTGATCAAGGATAAGGTTTTATAGTCTTTAAATAAATTGCGGCTTAAATCAAAGTTTTATTAAAAAAAACAAAAAAATTTGGGCAAAGTTTAATATATAGTGTCTAATCCTGAATTGTACCTTCGCTCGTTCATTTCTAATATGTGATGTAAAATAACTTTATCTAGAACTGAAGGGAAAAAAAAACTTGGATGAAATGAATTGATCCCATTACCGCATGTTTGCGCGTTTTTTCTCATTTAAACGCTAATCCTAAGTTCGTAAACTAAGATAAAATTTCTGTAAATATCATATAATAAAAAAATTAAGTGTGTTGTTTACAAAATAGTGTTACACAACAGGTTACTTATTCGAATATATCTTTCAATGATCAACGCGGTGACACATAAACATACACACGATCAGTTGGACGAACCAAACCATGGCCAATCTCACTGGTAACACAACGAATCGTATTCCACACCACAACCTTATGTAGTCGCCTAACATAGACATATTTTCTTCTGAATATTTTGGTGAACCTTACGTCCTTATATACCAAATTAAGTTTTGTCTTCTTGCTTCTATACTCATATTCATGCTTCTTTCCCCTTTTGCAAAAAGTAAGAAAAAAAAAAGACATTATTATTTTAGCAAAAGAGTGTTTCCTAACAATCCAATAATTTCGTATTTATTATATATTTCAAATATTATCATGTTCTTTTTAAAAAAAGTATCATGTTTCTTTTTTTTTCTTCATGTTTCCTCTTATTTTATTTTATTTTTCTAAATCTTCCTTGAAATGAATGAGCATGAATCCAACAGCGTCCTGATCCCGATTCCCAAAAACCTCATATTAGGTTTGAGAGAGTCCGAAAATATACTTTTCACATAAATCAGTTAAGTGTCATACTTATTAATTTCACAACTTTACAAAAATATGCAAAATCTGTCATTGTCACTTTGAGATGTAAGGATTTTTAAAGATTGAGTCTCTTAACATATAATAAATTTGTATGCAATTAAATACCTCCTACGTAAGAATGATGATAATCTCCTAGTATTGCTATCATCTACAAAAATACGACTTTTTGGCATATGAAATTAATAATAATTAAAAACAAAAAAAAAAAACACCAAATACAAGAGAAATAAAGAAATTATATTAGAAACTTGAATGTATAATATCGCTTAATAATAGTCAACAAAGAAAAAAGAAAAAAAGAGATTTAATTAGAGAGTCTTCATCAATCTTTCTCCAAACTTCTTCTATTGTTTGTTCTGCCTTCACCATTCCTTAATCTCCACTTCATCTCCCAAACCCGAATCCGAAAACCCCTCTTCACCAACTCAAAACCCTATTAACTCCATCCCAACAAATCAGATGTTTCGAATTGAACAACCAGCTCAGGCCACAAGATTCATCCCGAAGAAACAAGAACGATGATAACGCATAAACAGAGAAGAACAGAGAAAAGTCTCTGTTTCAAACAATACTACAAATGGATCCTCTGTTTCTCCCTTACTCTCTATTTTCTTGCTTCCTTTTTTGTCGACCATGATCAAGATCAAGATCAAGAAGATAAGTCTTCTCCTCCACGATCAAACCCTCTTCTTACTAACCCTAAACCAAAGCTTTTCGCTTCTCGTGCCATGTTTGAATCCAAAATCCATGACCACAAACTTGGGTTTGCCCCTCAACGTCCCAACATAAGAACAGGTAAGATCAATTATGTTTTATAGTATATTCACAAAGACTAAGACTATCTATAGGCATCGGGGATAAGTCTAGGCTTCGGTCCGGTCTACTGCACGTTTTAGTTGAACAATCTTAACTTGTCATAAGTTTTTTTTTTTTTTTTTTGAATAAATGTTAAATTATATTCAAAAGAGGGAAAGGAAAAAAAACGTTTTACATGGCTTGTGTGTTACTTTTCAAAAGGAAAAACAAAAAAAAAACACGAACAAAAACAATATTCTTGTCATAAGTTATAACTATGTTTTTTTTTCCCTTAGATGTATTCAACAATTTGAAAATCTACGTGTATGACTTACCTTCAAAGTTCAACAAAGACTGGTTAGCCAACGACAGATGCAGCAACCACCTCTTTGCCGCGGAGGTGGCTCTCCACAAGGCGTTTCTCAGCCTCGATGAAGAAGTGCGCACGAAAGATCCTTACGAAGCCGATTTCTTCTTCGTCCCTGTCTATGTCTCTTGCAACTTCAGCACCATCAATGGCTTTCCAGCGATTGGTCACGCACGATCACTCATCAATGAAGCGATTAGCCTCATCTCGACTCAATACCCGTTTTGGAGTCGAAACAATGGCTCTGACCACGTCTTCACGGCTACACACGACTTTGGCTCTTGCTTCCACACTATGGTTAGTTTAAAAAATGATTTGCCAAGTTTTATATATATACATTTATTTATATACTTAAATCTATATTTGGTTGTGAAGGAGGATAGAGCAATTGCTGATGGAGTACCAAATATTTTGAGAAACTCTATAGTTTTGCAAACTTTTGGTGTTACATATAACCATCCATGCCAAGAGGTAGAGAACGTTGTGATACCACCGTACATCTCACCGGAAAGTTTAGAAAAGACTCAAAGGAATATTCCGGTAAATAAAGAACGAGACATTTGGGTTTTTTTCCGGGGCAAGATGGAGCTTCATCCCAAAAACATCAGTGGTCGCTTCTATAGCAAGTAACAAACACTCTCTTGTACCAATCTCTATCTCTAAACTCGTGACTTGAACTAAAGACGCTTAATTTTTTTGTAACCTATCAGGAGAGTAAGGACGAAGATATGGCGGAGTTACGGCGGTGACCGGAGATTTTATCTTCAACGGCAAAGATTCGCCGGTTACCAGTCAGAAATAGCACGTTCTGTTTTTTGTTTGTGTCCTCTAGGGTGGGCACCGTGGAGTCCAAGACTTGTTGAGTCGGTGGCTCTTGGCTGTGTTCCCGTGATTATCGCCGACGGGATCCGTTTGCCGTTTCCTTCCGCCGTGCGTTGGCCGGATATCTCGCTCACGGTGGCGGAGAGAGACGTCGGAAAGCTAGGGGAGATTTTGGAACACGTGGCGGCTACTAATTTGTCTGTCATACAGAGAAACTTGGAGGATGAGTCTGTTAAGAGGGCCCTTGTGTTTAATGTTCCTTCAAGAGAGGGAGATGCCACGTGGCAAGTTTTGGAGGCTTTGTCAAAGAGATTGAATAGGTCTGTTAGAAGGTCAAACTCTTATTCGTAAACCAATATAATTTTGACACGTGTATATTACTTTTTTCTCCTTTTCATTTTTATTTTGGTGTGGCTGGTGAGAGTTTTGTAATTTGTATATTACTACTACTTTGAGAATTAAAAAGTTGAATGAATATTCATAGTAAATGAATTTTGATTTTCTTACTTTCAAAGTAATTAATAGAAGTTTTTATTTGGATTTCTGATGAATGTAATGTTATTTTTTTATTTATTTTACGAATTTTGGCCCAATAAATGACCATTTAGCTAATAAGGCCTAAAAGTGAATTGTGTTTGGTGATGAACAGTAATTTAGATTTTGAAACTTACCGATCTATACAACGAGTTAACAATGCAAGAAACATTAAAAAAAAAAATCACAATCATAACTCATAATAAACAAACATCTTCTTACTTCATCATCTTCCAACTTCTAGAGATCACAACGTTTAGCAACAAGAATCAGATGGAAGAGTTTTTTCACAACACAACATTTGGAATAGTAAATAACTTTTGATTTTCTTATTTTCAAAGTTATTGATAGAAGCTTTCATTTGGATTTCTGATGAATTTAATGTTATTTGTACATAATGTTTTTTTATTTATTTTACGATAAATTTGTCAATTTTAGTACTACAAATTACTACTACCAATCACAAAAATGTCATATAGGGATTTTGTCAAATTTTGCACAACAAGTGACCATCTAGCTAGTAACTTTGATGGAGCATCTCCATTGATGGAGTCTTAGCAAAGTTGCGAAAAACATTTTTAATTGTTAATTTTGAATAAAAGTGAATAAAAGTGAAATAAACAAATTTTGAAGAAACTTTTTATTTTTAAGGGTCCATCGGTTAAAATAGGGGTCCTTAATTTAAAATTTTTATTTTAGAAATTATTATAGTCTAATAAATTTTGTTTAATATTTTTAATATTGTATATTTATAAAAACTTGAAAATGAATATATTTCCTAAGATTTTAAACAAACAATTGCATATTTAAAACACATCAGATCTGGTTGAAATTACAAATACGCAGTGTCGTGAGTCAGGCATCAAAATGATGCAATACATTCAAACCAGAGAGATTTGGGACTAAACCATTGTACAAGTAACATAGACATTAATGATACAGGAAACAGAGGAACCCTACGTTTCACTATTATTCACCGCGCGTTTAGTTGTTCTTGAAACATAATGACCATGGCTGCCGCCATTATGGGTGCACACATATCTGATCACTGCATCAAGAGCAAAGAGATCTTGTATCAGAATTGACTAATTTGATTCCCTTCAAGATTAGGAATCCCTTCTACTTTACCTCTGCTATATCTCCACCTGCACTGGCTTTGGCAGAACCGTTCGTCTTATGGGAATCATCTGCTGCATATACAGACAAAATAAACATTTTAAATCCGCAGCAAAATATGAATCATAATCAGATAGGAAATATCTTCTGGATGCTATTTCAACCATCTATCATCAAGAATGTCCATGGAAATGTTTGAAATGTCTTATAGATTCCAAGCAAAACAAAACATAACATTGAGTACTGACTAGATACATCCAGAATGGGGGAAAAAAGCTAAAAACAGAACATCATAAAATAAGAGATTGGTTAGGTTCAGAATGATTATTACCTCCTTCTTATGGGATGTCAGAAGTCCACAAGGTCAGATTGTCCCTAAGGAGTTGCATAATTAAGGTGCTGTCTTTGTATGATTCCTCGTTCAGAGTGTCAAGCTCTGAGATAGATAGCATCATCGAACGCCTGCTTGGCAAGGTGACATGCCCTGAAGAGAACAGAAAAAAAGAAGAAGAAAATAACAATCTCAAATATCAAAAACAATGAGTCTTTTCTTTTCTTAGTATATACCAGAAGCCATGGCCGAGATTACTCAAGATTTCAAATTCGAAAAGCTTATGTTTGTTTTTTTGTAGATAGTTCAGCCTTTACCTTCTTGTCAATATTTTGTGCAGTAGATCACATAACAGATTTGTTACACTGATGCAACTTAACTAGAATCTGTTGGAGAACCTTAATAGAGCACTCTCCAATACAAAAGTTGAGCGTGTAGAGGTGTCCAAGATCCTACAAGCAAGAGTTCAGAAATCATCAGCTTTGTCCAAAGGCCAAAACACTCAAACAGACAACAACACAAACAGTTTGTTTGATCTTCTTACTCAGACCTTTTCCACCCATATAAACAACCCGATAATCAGAGCAGCTAATTTGATCATACTTCTGGAAACTATCTCTATCCTCATGCATATGGTAATTGTCTAGATAGATATTAAGCTAATCATCAGAAAACAGCGGCGGCGTTTGGTAGGCTGTATGTTCTGGATACTCCTGCATTCAGAACAATCAACTCTCAACAATCAACTCTCACATTGATTACATATATAAAGCAATCTCTTTGCTTCACTTAAGCTAAAGAGAAAGTAACAGGCGTGATGAATTAGGATCGATTTCTCCTTTGACGGACCTTCCTCTGAAAGATTGAAGCGTGATGAATTAGGTTCTTTTCACAAAGATTGAAGCATCATTTAACCACGAATTCGATGATAACGAAGGATTTGATCAATAGAGATGGTAGAATGGACTTAGCAACGAATCATAGTATTTGAGATCAAACAACTTGTGCTTGTAGCATTTATATGTTTTACTCCAACATTAGAGATTGTGATTTGTTATGGAGCAACTCCCCAAAGAAGCATTCTTTGTGAAAATCTCTCTCAAGGTTACAATTGCAGGCTGAAATCCTGATCTTAGAGGAACAATAGAAGCAACTCTCATGTGTTGAGCGTTTCGGTTGTGAGGCCGAGTCAATGTCACCCTTAGCATTTCTCCATCAAAGACCTGATTCACCATTGATGCTGCAATGGGAACAAAAACATCTCAAAGCTTTCAATGTAATGTCAGATGCTATTGATAATCTTCTCAAACTTAGTAAAGTGAATTTGATGGTTTATTATTACCGGTTAAAGGATTGAGCTTGGTGAAGTGAAAGAACTCATCAGCTGAACAACCAAAGAGAACAGTCGCAACTCTATCAAAACAGATCACAGTTTTCACTGATGTATCTGTTGCTATAGACATCTGTTAGATTTTTAACCAAAAACACAGATTCTTCAGAAAAGGCTGAAACTTTGAATTCCAAGTTTCTCAATCCACAGCTCTTACAAGAGATTACGTAAACCCAATTTCTAAAATCCCTAATTCACAACTGCTAAAATATCTAAAAATCGAAAGGTTGGAGTTGCAGAATTGGCATAGTGATGAAGTGGCAAATCAAAAATCGAAAGGGTTCTTACGAGAATCCGGTAGAGCAATTTGGGCTCTTTTGATTTGCAGAATTGGCATAGTGATGAAGAGGTAACGCCATTCTTGTCTGAGGGAAGGACTCTCTGGCAGCGAGAACAAACTCTGTAGCAATAGTCAGTGAGGTCGACGGCAAGCAACGTGCAAAGAACCGTTTCAGTGGCTTCCATTTTTCTTTACTTTAGGGATTTCTCTGGTTTTGTCATCAAAGTTTTCTCCTTTTCCATTAAAACACTTGGGCCGAGTTACAATTAGTACATAAACCCCCAATCTCGGCAAAAAGGTCGTTTCTTTAGCTTTATAGGTCATAGGTGAATTTATGACTAGGCTTCAAAATACAAGGATTCATCATATTATTTACTTTAGAATTGACAATCATACTGTCACATATATGAAGTGATGCACATAAAAGGATACTCTAGAGGAAAACCAAACACTTATGTGGTGTATCCTTGAGAGTTGTTTATTACAAATCATGTAGTTGTTGCTCCTCCTTGAGTGTCCTTGTGATTGTTGTTATCTTTGTTGTGTTTCCACTTGAAACTGAAAACTTGTCCATGTAGATTCCAAGGTATGATATAAGTGGGTCGGCTCTCGCTTTGTCCACAACAAGCTTTAGAGACCGCGACTCAACCTTCGGAAACCGTAATAGCCTTTTGTTCCCGATCGTCGTGCTCCTCACAACTCTCTCCCACTTCCCGCTTACAGTGTTATGCGTCTCGAGATGGAAAGACGCGACTCTCTGACCCATATGTATCGGTTCTCTAATTTCCAAAACGTTAAAACTAACTGAGTCTTTAAACTCCAAGTACAACTCCCATTTCTTCTCATTCTCCTCTGGCGCCCAGTACTTGTCTAATCCTTCTTTCAAAACATTCTTAGGACCAAACTGTGAAACTTGACCGCCACGAATACTGCTCGAGTTAACCAAGGCTTTACGGGCGAGATTGTTCGAGAAAATAGACTTTTTCATCTCGCGGAACTCCTCAAGAACCTTAATGTCTTGTTCAGATATCAATCCTGAAGAATTAGGAGGCACATTAAGCAAGAAGAGACAGTTTCTTCCAACTGAGTTGTAGTATATATCCAAAAGCTGAACAGCCGGTTTCGGAGACTCCAAAGCGTGCCAAAACCAACCAGGTCGAATCGATACATCACATTCCGCTGGTACCCAATCTTGCCCAAAGCCATCACCTTCCTGAGAATACCTGTACAAGATCCAACAAATTCAAGTTCTTTTCTATAAAAGTTTGACCATTTGACTATTTGAGAATGACTTACAAAGGATCAGTGTCACCAATCTTGGCATTAGTTCGGTTAAAGAGTGACCAGCAAGTGGAACCAGCGTGTCCAGCTTCATCACCGATCCACCGGACATCAGGACCGGCGTCAGAGAAAATAACAGCTCCGGGCTGAAGCTGATGGATCAAACTAAACCAAGTATCAAAGAAATATTCCATATCTTTCTCTCCTTCTCCCTTAGCACCATCTAACCAAACTTCTTTAATCTCTCCATAACTATAAAAGATTCAACCTTTTTCAAAACTTTGAATTTATAATCACAAACCCATTTGATTGATATGAGAAAAAAGGAGCTTACTTTGTTAACAACTCGGTCATTTGACTCAGGTAAAACTCGTTATACTCCAATGTCTTGCCATAACACGGATCATGACGATCCCATGGAGAAAGGTAAAGACCAAGTCCAATTCCAGCTTCCGCCGCCGCAGCAGCTAGTTCAGCCACGACGTCGCCAGCTCCGCCTCTAAAGGGGCTAGATTTGACGGAGTAATCGGTGTATTCGCTAGGCCAGAGACAGAACCCGTCGTGGTGCTTAGCTGTGAGGATGACGCGGGAAAAGCCTGAGTCTTTAGCGATTTGGACCCATTGGGTTGCGTTGAGATGGGTCGGGTTGAAAACAGATGGGTTGGCTTTTCCGGTGCCCCATTCTGAGTCGGTGAATGTGTTGGGTCCGAAATGGAGGAACATGGCCATGGATCCGAGTTGCCATTGGAGCTGTTGGGATGAAGGGATGGGTAAGATTGGAAGTGGGTGTGGTTTTAATGGAGATGAATTTGAGATTTTGAAGGTGGAGAGGATTGAGAAGAAGAGGAGAGTGATTAGAGAGTTCATGGTTCTTGAAAGATTATAGTGGACTTTACTCTGGTTCTTCATTTTCTTCTTGTCTAGGTCCTTCAATGGAGTTTTTGTTGTTTCTTTTGTTTTCCACTTGAGCTTTTTCTATTCCTTTAGCTTTGGCTGTAATTAGTGTGTTGGAAACTTAATGCAAACGCAATAGATATTGTTTTTGTAACTATGGGACTTAATAACAATTATGATGACAAATATGTTTTTTTATGAAGTTAATATTTTTAAAAAAATGTAAGGATAATGAAAATCATCAAAGATCTGTATATGAAATTTACAGGAAACATAATTTATTAAATCATGGTTAACAATTTACTTTGTATATGATTAGACAAATTCATTTAACATAAATTGAAACTTTGACAAAACAATGGTTCAATTTCTATGTAGAGTTTGCTATATATGCGATATGCCTATTACATCTTTTATAATTTATTCAGTTATACTAACTTCTAAGATCAAGAATAAGGTTTCATAAAGATCACATTCATCAGTAGACGAAATTGACACCCCCGTTCATAAGATCACATTGAAGTTAATAATCGCAAGGTACATTCAAATATCACTTATCCTGAAATGTTTTTGTAGTGTCAAATATAACTATCTAGAATTTGGGAGACTCGACAATTTATGACCTTAATAAACCTTTAGCAATACTAGCAGCTTATCTTGGGTTCACATTTATTCTAAGAACCCAAGAGGGATGGATTTTTGTAACAAGTCTAATAAATTGATATTTCTTCTACGAAAATGATCAGGCAGAAGATGACTTACCTATTTGAAGGTGGTGGAGAAAGCATTGGCTCATTTGCGATCGACATATTCAGTCTAGCGTTCAGCCTTGAGCGTGGTGTCAATGTCATCAGTAACCATGCAAATTTCTTTGCTAAGTTAGGCTCTCCATCTATATCGTCGCCGTCGTGCAATTTACTTTTTTCTTTTTTTTTTCTCTTACTTGATTATTCCCTAATTCAAAGCGTTAAACAAAATTTGAAGATTAAAGATACAATGAAAATATGGTTATGAAAAAAACAGCAAAATATAGTAGTAAAAGTTTTGTCTTATAAATAGAATTTTTCTTAAAGGCCACATATTTGTTAGAATGCATATATATTAACTTATTTATCATATAGTTTGTCACTAACAAAATCACATATAAAGGAATATAAATAATGTTCCCACCAACAAATTGTCTTTAATTTACGATTCTAATTTGAAATATATGCACTAGACCATCCTTTTTTTTTGTTTTTTTTTTTTTAATCTTAACAGAAGATTTCCGAGTTCCCACAATGGAAATCTAAATCAACAAAAACAAGTTCAAAATGTTAATAATTTTATACAATCTGCTTAATGTATTAAAATAAGTCCCCGCAAGTTGTATAGTTTTATAACTAGCCCGATTTGTAATCTCTTATTTTTCTTCCACTTCTACTACACTCACACGTTTAAGTCCATTTTCAGTCGTAGTGAAATATAATTCTTGTATCAATATTTTACAACTGCCATACATTAATAATTTTAACATATATAACAACCAAAATTAAATAAAATCGAATTTCTAGTTAGTAGACTAGTAGTTACAACTTACAAACATGTTTTGGTAATTTCAGGATAGCGTGTGAGAGAACACAAAGATCATTAGAAAAAAAGAAAAAAAGTTTTTAAAATACCTTAATATACCTCATTTAATGCAAGTTTGTATTTAATTAAATAAAAATAGGAAAAAAATAAAAAGCTGAGTAAAAGAGAAAGGACTATAACAACAAAGTGTACGGTACTGTGAACCCTCCAACACACACACACACACACATACACATACACACACCCTTCTGTTACGCAGCAGCCGTCTCTGAAACTTTTCGTCGTCTTCTATCTTCTCCTCTCTGTTGTTGAAACCTCGATAAACTCAAAATCTCAGAGATTCATCAAAGGTTCGCTCTCTGCTTTTTGTTCTCTGTAAATGCGTCTCTGATTTTGTTTGTTTCCTTTTGTGTGATTCGTTTTTTTTTTGAGCTGTTGTAGAAGAAGAACGAGACGAAGATGGAGGATGTGGTTTGTGAATGTTACGGAGATCATCATGTTGAAGAGGAGAAGAAGCAGAAGAAACAGAACAGTACGGCTACAACGACGCCAGTCACCGTCGTTCTTAAGGTTGATATGCACTGTGATGGTTGTATCGCTCGAATCGTACGATTAGCTCGTCGTTTGGAAGGTATAAACCCTAGAAATCGAAATCGGTACTCCATGATTCTTCATGCTTGCTTTTTTTTTTTGTATACAATCTCGTTTTTGCTTTCAATCGAACGGTACTAAAATCGTTTTCGATTTCTCAGTTTTTGTTTTTGGATTTTTCCTGGTTACGTTGTGTTGAATCTGAGTCGAATCGTCCGTGTTTAGTCCTTTTGGTTTTGATTCTACTCCGATAAAAGCATCGTGAATCGACTGTGAACCTTTTGTTAAACCCTAAACCCTGACGATTTTGATCTTCTCCTTCTTTCGTCTTACGCTAGTATGTGAACCGATTGTGAAGTTCTGTTAAACTATTGACGATTTTGATCTCTGATTTACGTTTTGACCTCTGTTTCTACCATTTTGAAACGCAGGATCTGTGAAGAGTTGAATCTGTTGTGATTTGTGAATTTGTGGATCCTTGTTTCATGATCTTTTGGTTACTCAATAATCATAAACACCTCTGTTTCTATCATTTGGAAACGCAGGATCTGTGAAGGATTGAATCTGTTGTGTGTTTGGATTTGTGGATCTTTGTTTCATGAACTTTTTGGTTTTCTTTGACAGCAATTTTAGTCGATAATCTCACTTACTTCTTCTGATTGTTTTACTCTTATAATCAGGAGTTGAAACAGTGAGGCCAGAACCTGCTTCAAGCAAGCTGACTCTGATTGGGTTTATGGAGGATCCAGTGAAGACTGCGGAGAAACTGCAGAAGAAGAGCAAGAAGAAGGTGGAGCTGATATCTCCTAAACCAAAGAAAGATACCAAAGAGACGAATGAGAAAAAGTCTAATGAGAATAAGACTCCGACTCTGGTATGCTCTATATTTTTCAGCCTCAGATACATTTATTGCATAAGTTTAGACTCCCCTGATTATATAATATATGTCTCTCACAACTGATTCAACCATGATTAGAATGTAGTAAGATTGTAGTATCAAGGGGTAGATGTTTCTTATACTTGCTTGGGGCACAAGTATATAACTTTCTTCTTCTTAGATTACTCTTTAAGTCTTAACTATTCATTTTGTAGGAAAAAATAACGTATACATTATCTTCTAGGTGCTCCTACTGGATTAGTAACTAATCTAGCCGTTCTCAATACTTGCTATGACTTTGTAATCTGTTTTTGACTTTCTTGTTTAGGTTGCTGTGACTACAGTGGTACTGAAGCTGAATTGCTCATGTGATGGCTGCATCAAGAGGATTTACAAGACTACCCGTAACACCAAAGGTCAGACTTATTCATGAGCTATGGTTTCCATTACTTTTGACTGATTACAGAACCTTGTGTATTGAGTTTGACTTAACATCATTTGAGTAAATGTGTCATCAACAGGAGTGTATGAGGTCAAAATGGACAAGGAGAAGGAAACGGTAACAGTCATGGGGGCGATGGATGTTAAGTCTGTAACAGAGAATCTGAGACGTAAGCTGAATAAAACAGTCCACGTCGTGCCTGAGAAGAAGAAGAAGAAAGAGAAAGACAATGCAGAGGGAATCACCAAAGTCGGGTCTCCGGGTCAACCTGGTTATGGTTGCACTCATGGGCTTGGGCCTTACAGGTTCCCGGAAGGCCCAGTGACTGGTTTTTTCAGTGAGGAGGATCAGAGCTTTTGCAGCGTTATGTGATTTTCGAGGCGAGCAAAAACATTTGGAGTATATCGCAACAATATGAATATATATATATAGGAGGTAAATAAACTAAGTAGGGAACAGAAAAGAAAAAGAAGTACGAAAAAGTCTGACGGATATATTGTGATCGTCTTGTATCACATGAGTAGTAAAAATACATTATTTCATTATTTTGAGAGCTTATTGCATTTGCAAGGACAGTACGTTTTTAATTGTGAGGACAGAATTCTCCACACAGTAAATTTGGACTCGAATTTTAGTTAAACAGTGTTCTTTCTGGCCAAAACTTTCAGGAGGTTACAGAGTAATAATAGATAAAAAAAAGTAAATTCTTTACTGCCACAAAAAAAAAATAGTCAAAAAACTGTTCTGTATTGCCAAAAAATTTCAGGACAATCCAGATTAAAAATAGATAAAACAAAACAGTAAACAGTTCTTTACAATGAAATAATAATATATATAGGAGGAGGTAATATGTATTAGAGAAATATTCTAAAATAGCATTAAAATAAGTTATGGCCACTCACAATCTATAAACTTCTAAAAATAGTATTATTTAACACATTGCAATATTTAAAATTAATTTTTGAGATTTTTGTTTTAAGTCTGGATTCTCAATTTCATATTTAGGATATAGTTTTGAGTGGTAGGGTTTAATATTTTGAATTTAGAGTTTAATTTTAAAAAATTAATTTTGTAATACAATGCTATTTTTGGAATATTATAGATATTGTGCTAAATTACCAATGAGTTATTTTTTATAATATAAAATTTAAAGAAAAAATTAATATATATTAATTTAACATAAATAATTAAAAAAATATTCTCCATCTAGATATTTTGAAAATCTGAAAAATATAAATATTATATAATTTAAAATATCGCCAATCTGAATCCCGCATTCTATAATCCGAATCTGCTCTATCAATTGCTCGAAGACTTACCAATTACCAAGACAAGGGTTGAGACTCCGACCGCTAGAAACCTCTAGACAAACAATGGATTTTTGTTCTAACTATAGTGTCGTCATTTTCACTTTTCATTATTATTATATTTCTTAAAAAAACACGTAAGTGATACCTTATATATAACGAATTAGTTGGTGTTTGTTTGGATATAAGCTATTGTTCTATTTAATCGATTTACCATATTTATGGAATACTTCTCTTTGCCTAGTTTTTTATTTAGGTGTAATCTTTGCCTAGTTTTCTATTTGGGTGTAATCTTTGCCTAGTTTTTGTCATGCCCTTTTTAGTTCTTATTCTTTCAAATCGACATCCGGATTGGTCCAACTAGAGTTTCTTACACATACTGTATGTCATGTTTTCAAGCTTTTACGCCCCACGATAAGATTGGTTATAACATACTCCATCCGTTTCATAATATAGGATGTTTAGAGAAGTATTTTTGTTTCATAATATAGGATGTTTCTAACTTTCTATGCAATTTTAGATTAAATTTATATTTTATATTATGATAAACTTGTTTATGATTGGTTAAACTTTTTAAAAGTAACTATTTCTTAATATGTGTGTTTTTACTAAAACATTCTATATTTTGAAGCGGATGGAGTATATGATATGCATGCGTGTTTGTGCATTAAAGTTCGTGCGGAGCAAAATCTTTCTCCAAATCAGGTTTGAGATCTTACATTTAAAGAACATATATGGTCCTTGGACTCGTTTAACTCTATTGCAGTAATGCACCTCGGGTTGATATTTAGCACATAAGTCATGAATCTATCTTAAAAGTTAAAATACGTATTTTGTAAACTTGCTTGACTAGGACGTGACTTCCGTTTTCATTTAGACCTTCAACCAACTTTATGTTCTAAGTTTTAAACTCAAATTTTTTCTATTATCCGATGCATTAGTTGTAAAAACGTTATTTTTTTCTTTATTTTAAAAAAATTTGCTTGTCTAATATTATCACGTGGTAACCAACTTATATTGGTCTACTAGTTGAAATAATTCACTATGTTGATTAAGAGACCATGATCCGAAGTATTCACTAAATTCTAAATATAAAATTACTTAGTTATTCTATATATTCTATATGCATGATAAACTATGTATGTTGTTTCATATACTTTAAGGGATAAGAATAAAAAACAAAAACCAACTTTACCGTTTAAGCAAATTAAAGAAAATATCTCTTTTCCGTTAACTGAACAAATCTCAAACTTTTGTTGACTAAGCTATATCGGGTCCAACGTTTAGTCATAAAGGGTATGATATCACCAATTAGTGTAATGTAATCATCAATAGATTAGATACTTTCCTTTGCTTTTGTACCTAGATATTTGTAGATGATATTTAATAATATCGTTTTGTTTATAACTCAATAACTTAATTTGTTGGTTAATGTTTTCTTAATCAAAATATCCTACCAAATTTTCATTCACTTACATATATTAGCGGGTTAATGTATCTATAGAGTTGAACAGAAAGTGCAAAATCCATATATATCGAAAACAAGAAGACGATAAACAAATAAAGACCGTGTCGGACCATCCCGCGGTTATAGCGGAGACTATAGTCAAGTAGCTTTCAAAATTTAATATGGACTGTACACTGCCAACGACATTTATATGCCCTTTTTCCCCACTTTTTCCCAACTTCCCAATAATATAAATTCAGAAAGAAGAACGTGGAATTATTTACGCAATCATATGTCTAATCAACTAGCTAGGTCATATTATGTCAAGATGGTGTTGCTATTTAGTCATGTAGTTCTAAGATATTATAAACAAGTTTTCTCCTTGGACTGACGTTCAAAAGTGTCTCTTTTGGACAAGGACCATTCTTCTATTGCTACATGTTCCCGTGTTGCATGCCGACTACTGTTTTTTTATGTTATGGTATAACTTGTTGTTTTCAAAAAATATTATTGTTGGTACGAGGTAATTAGTGTGCGTAAGTATGAAAATTACTTAACCGTCTCATTTTTGTGTTGAATAATGGGTTTATTTTCGTTTCGAAGGTTGATCAAGAATTCGTATAAAAAAATATAAGTTTTATCATATAGAACAAAAATCATTGTATTTTTATCGTTTTCCCCCACATACATTTGGTAGGTGAAAAAGGCATAACCTTAATTTTTTTCTTTTGACATCAAATTTATATAATTTTTCGATTTACAATAATAAATTTTCCCATACTTTATATATGTCTTCTTTTTTTCCAAGATGTATAATAATGAAAGCATGATATATATATATATATAAGTCAGAAGTTTTGACAAAGCTATATATCTAAAAAAGAATATGTCATAATAAAATATTTTCTAATCAATTTTCTTTTATATATAGATTTGATGAAAAGATCACTATTGCTCATGCGATTTTTCTGTCGCAAATTTTATTTAAAAAAATCAGAGAATACACATATAAATTAGAATAACAAAGAAAAATAAGAACAAGAACAAAGGAAATTGAAGAAAACAGAAAGATAGGTCTTAACCTATCTCGGATACGTGCATAGTTTTGCAGCCTTGCACATTGGTTACTCAATAGATAAGAAATTTGATTCGGAGATATATGGTAAATACACTTACGTACGCATGACAAACACATGAATCAATTGCGTCCCATTCTAGATTCGACTGACACTGTTTGTATGTCACGTCCATGGATTGCATGTTGATACAATAATTGAAGCTAGGCATCAAGCCCTATCATCTTACACCTAGGGAGGAAGTGTCGTTACATAACAATAACATAATAAATTAACACATAAACATATATACACAGCTCTAAGTTAATAACTGAGTGAATTAGCAACATTACATACTTATTTCTCAGAGCTCGTTCTTCTTCATTCGTAGAGAGAGACGAAAATGTCAAGGTGGGATCCATTAATAAGTGATGCTCGTGGACTAATAACAGTATTTTATTTTATTAGCATTTTCTGTTTTATATATATAATAAAGTAAAGTGTTTGTGTATATTTTTTTTTAAAACACCCAAATAACTAACACAATATGACCAATAAATCTTCGACTAATTGTCTAACAACTACAATCCTTAATCACAAAAATTATTAGTATCTCAAACGGGTCATTAAACATGAAAATATGTGAAAATATTTAGCCGTCCAAAAGAAATAAAATAATTGAAAACATCATTTTGAATTCACATGTATATGATATAAATGTAGTACGAAACCGACCATGACATTGCATGCAGAGATACAAAGCTAGTGCTACACTGCTACTATATATACAGTTCACAAGGACGCAAAGTACTGTGTATACATTTATATATATATATATATGACATTACAAACGATCTATATGGATTGAACGTGAAAAATATGATGAAATGGTATAGCCGGCGACGTTGTTTGCTTAATTTTTGTTTTCATGCATAACAAAACTCATGAAGTTATAAGAGCTTAGTTTTGTTTTTCGGTTTTCTGTTTAATTTGTTTCAAAAGAATTAAGGCCAATAAGGTTAACCAATTAGAATCTGAATCAATAAAGGAGGTATTCTGGATCAGTTGGATAGCATCAATCATAAAAATGTTCATAGAATTATAATTTTTCTTTGTTAGACACCCAAAATTTCAAGGATTTCAAAAACATACCTATAGGTAAAAACATTGGGAAAAAAAAGAGAGATCAACTAGAATCTGTCCGTCTTCGCACAACCAGTCAGATCACTCTACCATTACGTTGGACTTGTCTGGCTTGTTGGCCCTCACCATGTTCAACTTTTAAATTTAATATTTAATTAATATACATTATTATTACATATAGTTTGATAAAAAACATTATTACATATATATTATAAAATATATGATCAAAATTTGAAAAACGTGCTGTAAAAAAGTGTTCACGGAATCTAAGTTTTTTTCTATGAATTATGTGATCGTCCGTCCATCTACACGAAAATCACATAGCTATAACATCATTTCTAACTTACATAAAAAAAAAAAACCATTGATAGTGTATACTTTTATAAACATGTAAATTACTGTATGGATATTAAATTCACGGTCATTCTCTAAAAACGTTTTCAAACACATCTGTTATCAGTTTACACAAAGACGGGTGTACGTTGAAGGTTGTGGGTTGATGCAGCAAAAGGTAGATAAGGCATGCATATTCGTTTATTAATTAGCAGAATCATTAATCATATCAAATAAGTTATTTTTTTCCCTAGATCTTTGTAGGTTCTACTGAAAATAAGATCCCTCCGTCAATAAAAAAAATCATTCAAGTACCTAAAATAACATTTTAATATAATTTAATTGTTTAATAAATTTAAATTTGTTAGAATTTTTTTTAAAAATAGTAAAAAGACAAGTGTGAGATGAGATTCTTATTAGTATACCACGAGTTTTTTTTTTTTTAATTCAGTAAGACTGTAGATAGTAGATACTCCCAATGGAGTTACTCTAAGAGAAAATGAGACACAATTTTGAGTCATTAAACAATTAAAAAAACCTAAAATTAGAAAAACTATTTGTAAGAAGTTTGAAAATCTAAAGGCACTTCAAAAGTAAAACCTATATATAGATAACTAATCTAGTCAACAATAATAATACAAGACATAAAAAATACATATTTATTGTAATAGGGTAAACTATGCAATTACTAGATGCCTACAAATACAATGAGATATTAAATATATATTTACAGTAGTACAACAGGAAATTATGGTCTTACGATTTGTAGTAATATATGTTGTTGTGTGTTATATAACTTGGATTTAAGTTTGAGTTGTAGACAAAAATAACTATATGTAATGGTAAAAGTTAGTAAAATGGTTGCCAACCGAGTTGGATAGCATTTTCCTAAAATAAAATCATGCTTCATATATCTTTATTCCTCTCTTACATTTAATGCTTCCTTGTTTCTTTTAACTGAATGTTTTCTCCTCAACTTTTGTTTTCTTTCCTGCCTTAAAACTAGTATAAGCAAGAGATGGAAGCATTTTTGTGTGAAAGAAATAAAGATAAGAGGCTACTATATTTGACAAGGAAAAGAAAAGGGAGAATATAATCTTCATCCTGTTGAAGTTTTTTAAACTTGCCATATATGAAGTGTAAATAGTATAACTTTTATAATATTAGGACGATACTTGGGTTCACCCCATTCATTCACCTCTCTTATTTAAGTCAATCAAATAATGTCATGTCATATTAAATAAAATAAATATTGATAGATTTGAAAAATCATTAACCAAAAATTGAAATACATTCATTTAAGTAAATCCAAACCGACACATAGGGGGGTGTATTGAACTTGATATTTTAGGAGATTTGCTGGGATTTTAATATTTTAGAATTTTGAGAGATTTGAGTGTAATTTTAGAAGATTTGGTAAGATTTTAGGATTTGTTGAGATTTGAGTTTTGGAATTAGTGAGATTTGGTTATGAAATTTTAGGTGATTTTAGGATATTTATATGGTTAAAAGGAGAAAATAGAGATCGTAAGCAGAATCACGGCAAAGACAAGAAAGCTGCACCTCATATAAATATCCTAAAATCAAGTTCGATTAGTGATTGAAAGGAGTTTGTAGTTGCAGTCTACTTTTATTAGTTACTCCATAGTGATTGAAAGGAGTTCTGCACTCATGCAATACCGCAGGCATTTCTTGCTGGGACTGACACGAATCTTCGTAGGCTCACTTAGTTAATTCTCTTCATCTTGAATCACATGACCTCAGCAGTAGATGACGAGTTCCTTGATTTGTAAATTAGTTAAAACATATTAAACAACTCATTTTAATTTGATATGTTTTCAACTGGTTTTTGGCTCGGTCAGGTCACTTAGACGGCAAGGACAACCTTCAGAGAAAATTAGCCGAGGGATCTTATTAGCTCTTTTGGTTGGTATAATCTTGAATCTCTTGGAGGCTAGTGAATACTCAAAACAGAAGCAACAACATGATGTAATTGGTCTTTTCGCAAGCATAGAGTGCCCCGATACAGTCTATTACGGGTTTCAATATCTCTTGGAATATTATTGGGTACGTAAGCTCTTGAATCTAGGTTTTGCTCGCTTGCTTCTCTTACTGACACAACTTTTTAAAAACATTTTCAGGACGGTTGTGTAAGCGGGGATGATGCCTATGTAAAAAAACTTGGACAACTTGATAATTTCTTGAGCCATCTCATAGATAGGGCTCCGTCGCAAGAACATGAAAGAAAAGAAGAGTCATTCAACAAAGACACCACGGATATAGAAGACAACACTTGCTGTATCTGCTACGCGGGCGAGGTTAACGCCATGATTGCTCCGTGTCCACACCGATCATGTTATGGCTGCATAACTAGACATCTTCTCAATTGTCAGAGATGTTTTTTCTGCAATGCTACAGTTATTGACGTTATAAGAGATAATGAAGAATAAGACGATGGTGATTCTGAAGCTCAGGGTAGTTGCAGTTGGAGGTTGTTGATTGATGTAGTACACACATAAGGAAAGATATTTAGGTGGGAACCCAAGGAAGAAGGATTATAAATTTACAGATTTATAGGATTAATAAAGAAACAGAACAAAAACAAAGGTCTGTGAAAAATTTTGTAGGATATGGTCTTGTGGTCTCTAGGCTCTCCTCTGTTTTTTCATTGTATATATGAGAATGAAATGGAAATGGGTTAAAGGCACTCTGTTCCGTCGCTTGATTTCTTTATGTTTTTCTAACAGTGTTCTAAAGTCCAGGCCGATTTGGTGGGGTAAATGTGTAACCCGTACATGTTGTGTTTTAAATTCAAGGTTGTGACCGTCACCGTCGACGGTTCCGCTCGGAAGGTGGCCGAGAGAACATCTTGAATTGCAGTTATTCAATGATGGGCTCGAAGACAAATTTGGGATTTTTGTCTTGATGTATGTACTTGAGAGAAAGAGAGAGAGAGAAAGTGAAAAAGAGAGAGAGAGAGTAGGAGAAGACAAATTGCAGAGATGGAGCCATGTAGGAGGTATTTTTTTAAAAAAATTGTAATTGCTTCGAGCTGTTTTTATAAAAATCTTCCAAAGTTTCAACTTTAAAGGTGGGATTTGTAAGTCATATTTTTGAACTAAAAATGTTAGAAAAGTCTCCTAGAATTCCATTCAGAAGATTTTTTTAAACTAATTGTGGTATTTTGAATAACAGTATATTTGATGTAAGTTTATAAATTACTGATTGAATAACAAGAGATTGTAAATGATTTTAAATGATTTTTATAAATTTCACATTCAATAACATAGAATTTCAGATGATTTTTTAAAATCATCAATTAAATAACAGGAGATTTCAGAATACTCCACAATCTCCTAAAATATCAAGTTCAATACACCCCCCATAATCTCATTTAATTATAATATCTAAACCTTAATTATTCTTTATAAACTCAAACCAATATACAACTTTGTTTAGTTATAAAATCTAAAATTTAATTCTTATTTGTCAACTCAAACCGACATATCTATTTTAATTATAAAATCTAAACTCTAGTTCTAATTTTCAACCAAAACCGACGTATACTTTTGTTTAATTATAAAATCTAAACTCTAATCCTCTTTAATTTATAAACCCAAAACTAAACAATCATTTTAATTTTGTTTAATTATAAAATCTAAACCCTAACCCCACCTTTAATTTATAAACCCAAACCTAAACCATAATTCTTTTTAAAAAATTTAAATTGACATATCATATCATTTAATTGTAAATATAAACTCTATTTATAATCCTAAACCGGCATATAACCTTGTAAATCAAAATTTATTAATACTATAACTTTAGTTTTTTTTAAAAAAATATAAAAAAACTGACTGGTTGGAAAAAGGAAGTGAACAAAAGGATTCACCCAAGAATTTCCCATAGTGGGTTTTCTAGCTAGGTCGTTATGGTTGAGCTTTCTCTGTATTAATTTTACAGACGGTAAACAGAAAAAAAAAAAATAGAAAATTATAACTTACAGTGGAAACCGCTTTCGTGGAACATTCAAAAGAAGGCAAACAACCAACTAAGCCACATGCTTCGGTCTCCCTTACTCACTTAACCTTCTTATTTCTTCCTCTTCTTTCTTATCCTCTTTGTACTATTCTTCCTTATATATACGTACTCCTCCTTACAATTTCTATATTCAAACATACATTTGCCAAGTTAACCCGAAATCACGAGATAAAAAAAGGAAATAAAGGAAACCTAATCTATTAGCATGGCCAAGCAAAGAATGATTACAATTGAGCCGTCAAAGAAGAAAAAGGGAGGAATTGTGAAGCTCAAGAATGTTGTAGAGAGATTGGTGCAAATCAAAGGCTTTTCCTCGGCAAAGAAACCGTGTTCTGTAGAATACGGTCGTGATTCTGTCCCAAAAGATGTGAAGGAAGGTCATTTCGCGGTGATAGCCGTCGATGGGTATCATGAGCCTACACAGAGATTCGTTGTCCCATTGATGTTTCTGGAACATCCTATGTTCCGTAAGCTTCTAGAACGAGCAGAGGAGGAATACGGGTTCGACCACCACGGAGCCCTGATGGTACCTTGCCAACCAAGCCACCTCCAGATTATATTGACCGAGCAATGGAGTTAAAATTATGCCGTAGTTATTACTGATTTACTTGATATTACAAAATAAAACCGTATTATTCACTAGAGGGAATCTTCTGATTTATAATAGATATTTCACTTAAGATTTCAGCTATGATATGGGCATCTAATGAAAAATATATTCACACACTTCAAACTTGCAACACGAGCACTTAAAGGCAAACATTTCGGCAAATTTTTTAGTTTTAGTCCATAAAAATGAATAAAATGGTCTACTGAGTTTAATTTGAACTACTTTTTATTACGAAAAAAAAATCCATAAAAAATGTGTTGTTTCAGTGTTGATGTTATAAAAAAGATGTTTCAGCGTTGTTATATTTGATTTACGACTCTTTATAGTAATACACTTGAATCGGTGGTTAAAATAATTATCATCTAAAATATTTATGGACCGATGTGTCTTTTTTTTGTCACAACGGACCAGCTGCGTTTTTTATGGAAACCCTAGGATTGTTTTGTTCTGATGCAAGATGATGTAAGAATACACGAAGCCTTGACACAAAAACACCTCGATGTCTTAATGGACCTTTTTAGTCCACTTTACAACTTGTTACCTCAAATATTCACTTAATATTCTCACATATGATTAGGAAAAGTGAAAGTGGGGGACCTATATTTGTTATAGCTTTGGTCGGAATTTAGTAACTTCACATCGGTAAAGCATGAGGACAAGAGTAAAAACTGATGTGGAGAGATATGAGACGTCATACATAGATATTAAGTCCTGTAGATATTTTATTATGTTCTTTACTATATATATAGATATATACATAAATGTATGTAAAAGTGGGACAATAATGCACACCAAACCAAAAGAAACGGTAGGACAATGTACACCAATCCGTACTTGCGTTTTCTCTATCAGTGCCCCCTCCATATCTCCCATATAGGTATACACACACATGACCTACGCGAAGGTGTTTCGTCTTAATATGGGCATTGTATAAAGTGTTATCGCCTTTATTGTTTCTAACATCTTTCCTTAAAACATTGGGGTTTATATAAACTAATTAATAGGATTCGATTTCTTTCTGTTTTAAGTTTAATCATCAAATGAACTCATAATCCTTATAATGTTTTACCAAAGTTAAATGAAGAGAGGGGAAAGAGAAAAAACTCAATTATGGTTACGACTTACGACGGTTGCCTTTACGTAAGAGAAGTTCATAGTGTGAAACAGTTTTGATTATCTTTTTGATAGAACATATTTCATAGTTTATAAAATCTTAAGATATTAATTTATATCTTAAGATTTTGGGGGGTTTAGACTTGAGACACTTTAGACTAGAAAGCCAGTATACAGTTTGATGATTGCTTGTTAATTAATGTGGCTTTATATATGAAAATGGAAATATGTGTTAATGGTATGTCGAGTCACTTTTTGTACAACTCACACTGTTATAGAAAAGATCATACGTTGGCTGTTGGCATTAATTTGTGAAAGTGATTTATAGTTTGGACTGGTTTTGGCAATGTAGTTTCTCTAAAACACGTCCGTCTGACGGATTTGTCATATCAAATTGCTGACAAAACTCACAAACCGACAAATTCCCACAATTTGAAACGTCCTTTGATTATTTTTCAGAGTTTTGGAAGTCTCTCCAACTTAAAAAAAAAAAAAATTTATTCGTAACGCATTTTCTCCTCTTATAAGTTATAATATCAAGTGGAAATTGCTTGCAATTTAGGGTAATTAGTGGAGTTAAGAAAAAAGTGTTTTATCGAAACTTATGTTCGTATTTTCATGTACATACTGGTTAACTAAACAGATTTTATATGCGGTTAATCTTGAGTGAACTAATTCCCAAACCAACATCATATTGAATTGTTGATTATACTTTTAATACATACTAGATAATAACCCGCGCTGGTAGCGCGGATAATTTTTTTTTATTTTGTTATTTGTTAATATTATGTTTATGTTGTATCATTCATTTACATGTTATATAATATAGTACTATATGGTGAATTTTGATTCAGATTAAACAACTAATAGGTAGGCCTGTAAACTACTACTGATACCCGTATTGGATCCGTTTTTCGGTTTGTATCAGTCCCAAAAAAGGCACCGTAGCTTTAGGGTCGAGTGAAGGGTATAATAATTATATTATCCATGAATAATGATCGAGTATCGGATATTAATTTAATTTTTGAGCGTCTCGTTACCCGTCTTATTACCCGTTTTATTACCGACTCATAAATACACGTTAATATTTTGTAGAATAATGTTACCAGCGTGAGGAAATATTTATGTAAATTTGGATTTGTTTGTTACAAAATAATAGTAGAAAATTTATTAATTCTATACATATTATAAAATCATATATTTAATTTACTTAAGGTCATACTCTGATTTCGACCCGTAGTTGGTACTACTATTTTGGTTTGGTGCAATATCAAATTCGTTAATTATACATTCGGTAAAGCCAAAAAAATCCAACAAAACATGTATTGACCCGTGATTTGGTATTACAAATTGATGTGATCGTGTTTAGAGATCTTAATATACCAAATTTACAAATTGAAGTTATTGGTATAACATGTTGTATATTAATTTTATAGGTGAAAATTACAATTAGGTTATGTATATTATCAATATTATACACTTAGTATTGTTTATATAGTGAATATTGTGTATAAACAATTAAGTTTTAGCCAATTAAATAGTTTGTTATTATTTCCTAAGATTTATGAAACAATAAATAGAGTTAATAATTTTGTAAACAAATCTAGACTTTTCTTTTGTTAGTTATTAGAATAATTAAAATATAATAGTATTTTTGTAATATGTCACATTAGAACTGGTTAAATTTTTAACAACATAGCTTAAATAAGTATATAGATATATTTTAAAAATATAAACAATGTTGTATCCTAATTTTAATATATATTTGTTATTATTAAATGATTTAGATATGTAAATATTTAATCTTAGTTTTATAAATAAATTTAAGTTTTATAATTTTCTAAAGAGTTTGTTATTGTTTCCTAAGATTTCTGAAACAATAAATAGAATCTATTTAATTATTTTATTACATAATTTCGAAATAATTTTATTATTATTTTATTAAATAATTTCGAAATTATTTTATTAATGATTTCTTGTAATCTAATAAATTAATAATTACTATTTTTTGGATAATCATTTTCAGGTTACAACAAATTAATATTAAGATTCTGTTATTATATTTTGTATTAAAATACAGTGGCATTTTGTGTAATATTTTACATGGAGTAGGGTTATTTGTTTAAAGGGTTGCGTAAATAAGTATATAGATTTTATAATTTTCTAAAGAGTTTGTTATTGTTTCTTAAGATTTCTGAAACAATAAATAGAATCTATTTAATTATTTTATTACATAATTTCGAAATAATTTTATTATTATTTTATTAAATAATTTCAAAATTATTTTATTAATGATTTCTTGTAATCTAATAAATTAATAATTACTATTTTTTGGAT
The DNA here is from genome assembly GCF_000633955.1 of Camelina sativa. Classification (NCBI taxonomy): domain Eukaryota; kingdom Viridiplantae; phylum Streptophyta; class Magnoliopsida; order Brassicales; family Brassicaceae; genus Camelina; species Camelina sativa. The sequence continues at coordinate 14,803,678 of NC_025689.1, forward strand.
AATCATTTTCAGGTTACAACAAATTAATATTAAGATTCTGTTATTATATTTTGTATTAAAATATAGTGGTATTTTGTGTAATATTTTACCTGGAGTAAGGTTATTTGTTTAAAGGGTTGCTTAAATAAGTAAATAGATGCATACGTGTGAAGGTTCGTAGCCAGAGGTATTTATGAACTTTGATATTGGCAGAGCTAAAGTCAAAGTTGAAACAAAAGTACGTACAAGTTAGAGGCTTAGAGCGAAGTGAGATCAACCATATGAGTTAGGATGGAGTACGTATCTGTACTTAAGTGTTCCATACAAAAATATAAACATAAAAAAAAATAGATATTTAGACAAGAATGCAAGTTCATATCATTATGTGAACAAATCATATCAATTCTGGTGGATCTAGCAAAATCTTGTGCCTGTTTTTCGTCTTTGATGAATATTTAGTATAATGGACATAACTCTTATGATTTTGATATCTTCTATAATCCTAATGTCTCGTTAATTACTTAAAACTGTAAAAGAAAAAATAAACCATCCGATGGGACTATACCTTATATTTGTTGTTGTGCAGAACAGTCATATATCAAATTTATATCATGACGACAAAAAAACAATCAAAGCTATAAAACAATTTTCTTTGTTAGCCACACAGTCTAACATAGATCTCAAATTCCAAAGAAAACTAGAGTAAGGAAATCAAAGAACCGAGAAAACTAGAGTAAGGAAATCAAAGACGAACCATGATTTAAATTGATGCCTTTTTGGTCGTGCCCTACTGATCCTCAACAATGACAACAGCCAATAAATATTGAACAATAAAATTATTATGCATGCAAATTGGTACGTGCGGCCCACTAGGAAAAGCATGTCGGGTAAACATCGAGCTGAACCGTCTAGATCGTACAAACCATTCATTTTGAAGAAAGTGGTCATAAGATGCTAGAAAAAAAATAGAAAAAAATTGTTATGTTGAAGTTTAACATTTTACTGAAGCTGGAAACATTTGTGTGTGGTTAGTTAATTACTGTTACTTTTGTGAAACCCGATCAGAAGTTGAATTACATAAGTTTATGGATTGTGGCTTCACTTCGTTCCACTAGTTCGGACGGCACGGTTCTTCTACCTGATAGAATCGGGTTTAAGGATAACTTTGTTAAAACATATAATCTAAAATTAAAAATTTATCAATTACTCTAAGCTTATTTCTGAGTCAAATTTCCATTTTCAATTAGACAATTAACAAGCACTATAAACCCAATCCATTTGGTACTAATTATCCTAATCATTTAATTCTCATTGGCAAAGTACAAAAAGCTCAAGAAGGATTGGCCCAACCATTTTGTCGAACAACGTTTTTTTGTTAAAAGGTTTTCTTAAATAGAAGGCAAAGAGTACAACGAACAAAATGTAACCATTACAAACAGAGAGAAGAAAGAAAACTACTAGCTACTAAGTACTAAGGGAAGAAGGATCCAAGCAAAGGAAGCCTGAATAAGAAAGGAGAAACAAGCCTAAACTTAAAACTTTCAAACAGCCTTATGTAACCCAGCATTGAAGAATTGATGTCCCACGCTTTAATCCAAGCTGAATCATTGCATTACACTTATTTTCCATGGAGGAAAAAATGTGCCTTGCTACTTGAACTGGGAAGAGGGAGAGACCGTCATGGAAACGTCGATTTCGCTCACGCCACAATTCATAAATCGCAGCTTGCCAGCCTTGAAGGAGAGCAAGTTTTTTTTGCTTTGATACTAATATCGATGGCAGCCAAAGGAGGATCTGATCCCAGAGAAATGGAGGAGAAGAGATTTGAAGCCTTTGCATTATCAAACTCCAGACCTCTGCAGAAAAAGCACACTGAAAGAACATATGGTCTCTAGATTCGCAGGCTAGCCCACAAAGAAGACAATCTAACTCAACATCATATCCCCAAGCAGACAAACGATCAAGAGTAGGGTTACGATTAAGTATAAACAGCCAAGACGTAATAGCATGTTTTGGAATGACTGCTTTGTGCCACACAAGCGGAGCCCAAAATTTTCTTGTATTTGAAATCCTAACAGCATTCCACACAGCTTTTGAAGAGAAAAACTTGTAAGGAATACCATCAATTGCCCAAACCGGAGTATCATTTGATGATGACATGGTAATGGTAGAGATGAAAGAGTAGAGAAGAACTTGTCTCTCAGATCTGGCATTAGGGAGAGACCACCCATCTGCATTTCTCAACTCAGCGACAGTTGAAAACAGAGGGATCCCTATGTGAGAAGGGCCATCTGAACCAAGAAATTGGTAAAGAGGACCAAAGGGAGTCCAAGGATCCCACCAGAAGAAGGTAGAATCACCGTCTCCAATATTGATGCTGAGAAACTTAAGAGCTTTGGGACGTAACTTAAGTAATTTTCTAAAATTCCAAGAGTAAGCAGCATTGTTTTCATTGAGCGCCCACAAAGGAAATGTAGAAAGATACTTACTTCTTATCCATGCTACCCATAAAGAACCAGCTCTGAAAAACAGCAACCAAAAGAGTTTTAAGGCACAAGTCTCATTCCAAGTACCAATGTGCCTTAATCCAAGTCCACCCTCCAATTTTGGAAAACATATGTCATACCATGACACTTTAGCCCCTGAGGGTATATCTACCTTTCCATGCCAAAGAAAAGAGCTACAAAGGCCATTGATCCTCCGAATAACCTGCTTAGGAAGGAAGAAAGCACTAGTCCAAAAACCTACAATGCCCGAAATAACTGTAGATATAAGTGTTAACCTTCCCGCCAAGCTCAGAAACTTGTGAGTCCAACAATTGAGTTTCTTTCTTATTTGAGACAACAAAGGATCACAATCTGTCACTGAAAACTTCTTGGAGCATAAAGGGAGACCTAAGTATCTAACTGGAAGCGAGACCAGGTTTAGATTGAATAGGCTTTGTAGCCTCAACACACAACTCTCATTCAGACCAGAACAAAACATGGATGTCTTCTCCATATTCATTGTTAGCCCAGAAATTTCTGCAAAATCTGCAAGAACTGACATAACTCCCCTTAAAGAAAGCTCAGAACCCTCGAGGAAGATCAATAAATCATCAGCAAAGCAAAGATGAGTAAGTTTAAGAGCCTCACAACTAGGATGATAATTGAACGATCCTTCTTCTGCTGCTTTATTCAACATTAGAGACAAAACATTCATGACCATAACAAACAGAATTGGGGATAATGGGAAGTAGTAGCCCTAAGCATAACCAGTAAGCATCCAAATCTATAAAATCTACAATCCACAAAGAGACTATGAAAGCAAACAAACATTTGCATATACTTGTTTTTATTTATTATTTATTATTATTATTCTGAGCATTCTCATGCATACATATAATCCAACTCATTAACGTTCATTATGTATTTCAAGTGTAGTCCCGCAAAAGGTGTCTCAATCGATTCAACATAAGAGGATAAATTGGTTATTCACAAGAAAGAAGAATGCAAAACATAACATAAAAGGAACCAACAAAAATGAACAATTTACGTATACAAGATTTTCACTTCCATTTTCTACCCCATATATTTTGAATTCTACCCTTTTGTGAAGCTTCTTTTTCTTTCTTAATTAGCATAAACCCAAAGGCTCCTTTAGCCAAATGAATCATGAGCCACTAAGCCATTCCTCATTTCTCATTCTCTTCTTTTGGGTTCCTAACTAACATATATATACTCAGAGAATTTAAGTCATCTAGCTTCTCAGTTTACCCGACATGCTTGCATGATCTTCTCGAAGGCCCATTTTCCGCTAACTTCTTCTTTCTAACTAATCCCTTTTACATTACAAATAAGAGCAAACCCTCACTTGCTGAAACCTTCTCTTACTCTCAAGGTCTTCACCGTTCATGCTTCAGATTCTACCACCTCGATCCCGCTCAATAAAAATCCATTTAAACCGGCCACTGCAATTTGAGTTAACAAGAATCATGATGCTCTTTCTTTAGAGAAAACTGAAATATCCAGATCAATATATTTCAGGGCTCCTAACGCTTTGATTGAAATTATATTATTAGTACTATAGACCGATTTAATAATACTCAAAACCAACTCCTATCTTTTGAATGTATTTTATCCCAATTTGTATTTATTTACCGCAGTAGTGACCAAAGAAGAATAGAAAGCTAGACGTAATTATATTATTAGTACTATAGATCGATTTAATATTAATACTCAAAACCAACTCCTATCTTTTAAATGTATTTTATCCCAATTTAGTATACTGAATATATTTCGTTCTTACATCGTGATTTAGTGACCATAGCCAACATATTTTCGTACACCAAAGAGCTCCTCCTATCCAAACCACACAATTCTCTGCCACTTTGCTTATCAGTAACTACAAACATTGCGAAACAAGAATCCCTCTCAACCACCTCTTTCTTACATTTGTTAAACCTAATTAATGCTCGAGTCGACAATCACTTCTATAGTTTCTAAAATCATCCCCAAAAACTCATCTTCCTCACACAATGGTCTCCAATTCCATTGAGTGAACCGGATAAGTCCATGGAATGGAGTTAAGTTTACCAGTATCTTACTAGCTAGTAGAACAAACTCCGTTCCATGGACTGATCAGGTTGACTTTGGACTTTCTTTCGCAAATGAACATCGCAAAAAATAAATTCTCACGTTTGGAGCTCCCAGCCGAGTTTCATTTAGTGGGTAAGATATATATTTTATTAACTAATGCCTTAAAGATATTTGTTGGAAATTATTCATATTCATTCCTATAATTTTTATTGGAGTGGCTCACCACGGAAATTGCCATTCTCTGGGAAATGTTTTTGAGCATGCTCGAAGACATCATCACCTGAAGCCACCATTTTGATTGTTAGACAAATGTAAAGATGATGTAAATGAAAAAATGTCATCATCGGTCTAGAACGCAAGAGAAATTATGAATGAAAATGAAAATGACGAGGAAGGTGTAAGAAACTACGATGTGAAAGAACTTGTCATCTTTCTTTTCTTCATATGTTCTTCTTAGGTTCCTTTATGCTCTCTTTATACCATTTTTTAATACCTACTTCAATATTGAGTTTAGCAAAGACAGTTGTTTCGATCTGTTTCTTACATTTATTGACTCTATTGAGTTAGAAATCATTAAAATCATTAATCAATTAGTTTTTCATCGACAAAACGATTTGTTATTTCCACAATCCATGACTTTTTTCAAGTTTTCAACAAATCTTTGTAATGGGTCAATAAATCGTTATGTGAAATTTACTTACGCGCATGGCCCAACATAACATATCTTGTTGAGCAAATGTATTGTTCGTGCATGATCCTTGTCTCAAGAAAATCATTGGTTCTAGTCTGATGCATCTTTTAATACATTTAAGGTATGCTATAAAACTGTAGTGATTTTTGTTAAAAAAAATTCTACTATATAAAATACTAGAAGTCATCTCGTGGTACGCACGGATTTAACTTACATTGTTTTTGAATTTTAGTAATTTGAATATTATTAGTTATTTTATTTGTTTACTTAGCAATTGTTATTTTAGTGGTTTTAAAAATATACTGATCATTTCAATTTTTTTTGGGTTCTTTTGTTTGGGGTTACTTGAATTTTCCTTTAATATATAATATTAAAGTACAGTAAAACTTCTATAAATTAATAATGGTGGGATCAAGACATTTTATTAATATATAGTGATATTAATTTATCTATTAATTAATAATTATTATTTTATAGTGTAAATTAATAATTACTAATTTATAAATATAATTTTAATTGTTTAAATTTTAAAAAATTAATAATTGAGACAATTTTAGTGAAATAAAATTAGACTTTCGGATGTTGTAAATTTCATGGTTTATTTTAAAAAATTAATAATTGAGACAATTTTAGTAAAATAAAATTAGACTTTCGGATGTTGTAAATTTCATGGTTTAGAAATTGAACTTGTATTATTTAGAAAACATTATTGATAATAAATTACAAATACTATAGACAAATTTACTTATACACGTGACATACATAAATTCAAATTTATGAATAATAATATCGATTGTCGAATTTTAATAGACTGTCAAATTATCAAATTGTAAATGATGCATATCTAGAAGTTGAAAACTTTAAAAAACTTAACTATTTTTATGACATGTTATAGAATATTTTATATCATTATAGTTTGAAAATACAACATTACAATTGTTCTATAGAAGTGAGCTTTAGGAGAAATATACATTATTATATCAGCATATATATATATATATATATATATAAATTTACATGATTATAAGTTTGTGATATTATTTGGGCCATATTTTACATGGAAATTTCAATAAAATTATTATCTTATAATCTTATTGAATTTTGTTAATTTTTACACTGGCCCGACTTGGGACCAACAAAATTTCTTAATTTATAGAGTATTAATTTATAGAGGTTTTACTGTATTTTAACATGTGGAGAAATTTTTAATTACATAGTAGTGTGATTATGGTTTTTTCTCCCTTTAGTTTTTCAAGACATATTAAGCATTCTCCATCTTTTTATTTTCTTGCTTGCGTTTGCACAATTTATATTACCACTGACATCTACAAAAACATGTAATTTTGGAATATAACTTACATGAATACAATCTAAATATGAAATTTAGGTAAACAACAATGAACTTAATAAATATATTTTACCAGCTTATTTTTGGTGAGGTAAAAAATGCAATCACATCCCTAAATATAATTTATTCTTTATACATTCTAATACATATTAATAGAAAATTTAAGAAATTTTAATAATGAAATGAATCCAAGTAAATAAAGTTATAAATAATTACTCTAAGTTTTGGTTGAGTATAAAAATGCAATAGTTTGTTCCATCGCCGAAATGAATTTTTAGATCTGTCTATTTAGCTTTATCATAAATGAAATTGAATAAAATAAATATTTATTTTGTCGTAGCTACTTAGAAGACAAACCGCAGAATATTANCTTAATTTATAGAGTATTAATTTATAGAGGTTTTACTGTATTTTAACATGTGGAGAAATTTTTAATTACATAGTAGTGTGATTATGGTTTTTTCTCCCTTTAGTTTTTCAAGACATATTAAGCATTCTCCATCTTTTTATTTTCTTGCTTGCGTTTGCACAATTTATATTACCACTGACATCTACAAAAATATGTAATTTTGGAATATAACTTACATGAATACAATCTAAATATGAAATTTAGGTAAACAACAATGAACTTAATAAATATATTTTACCAGCTTATTTTTGGTGAGGTAAAAAATGCAATCACATCCCTAAATATAATTTATTCTTTATACATTCTAATACATATTAATAGAAAATTTAAGAAATTTTAATAATGAAATGAATCCAAGTAAATAAAGTTATAAATAATTACTCTAAGTTTTGGTTGAGTATAAAAATGCAATAGTTTTGTTCCATCGCCGAAATGAATTTTTAGATCTGTCTATTTAGCTTTATCATAAATGAAATTGAATAAAATAAATATTTATTTTGTCGTAGCTACTTAGAAGACAAACCGCAGAATATTATAATATCAAATGTCATAATAATAAAGTTTCTTAGGAAGTAAACTATTATATGTGAAAGTGGAAAATATTATGAAAATAATTTTTTATATTACTATTCTTATAATTTTATTTACGATAATAAAAAGGGTTTTTTAAAAACAAATTGACATAGGTCATCCAAAACCGCCGGACCGGCCCATGGATATTAGGAAAGACATAGATAAACACTCGAATAAATAAGGAAAATTTTCAAACATTCTCACATTATATTTTTTCTGATGTAGTTTTAATGCGAACAACAAACATGATAACCTGCAAAAAAATATTTAAAATTATTCAAGAATACCTATTGAAATTTGGAAAGATATATTAAAATAATATAATTCTTCACAAGAACCTAATGACTGAAATTAAATAATAATGACTGAAAAGATTCTCTTAAAATGAGAGCAATTAGGGACTGAAATTTATTTTTTTGGAAAATATATTGAATTCTAATATTATGGAAACCGAATTGGTAAGATCTAATGGGAAATAAATGAGTAACCAATTATCAAATTACTTAAATAAAATATCCCACCATTATATTATATAAGATTGAAAGCCAGAAACTAAACTCAGGAATGGAAACCCTGAAATAAATTTTTGAGTCAAAAATTTATGAATATTTAAGAGAATTTTGAGAACACGTAAACATCTATAATCTAACATAATTTAGATTCCTTTCTTGCTTATGAATCATTTATAAGATTGAAACTCATAAATAAATTTTATACATAATTTAGAATTCGTTCTTGCCCGTGAATCATACATAAGATTGAAACATATTTTTATAATTTCAAAATAACCTATAATCAGATTGTTCCTAGGATGAAACCATAAACTGATAGATGGTGGGTTTAGATTGGAAGGAGCCTAATTGAAGAAGAGAAGAAATAAATGTTAAGAGTTTTTTTTTTGTTTTATGAGCTTTTAGAGGTCCAGAGAATTTAGTTAATTAGGTCCAAACAACAAAAGTGTATAGGTGTCGGATAGATAACAGATCAAGTGTCATCTTTTTAGCAAAAGTTGAGAAAAACCTTCTCATATTATATAAGATATATCCGATTTAATTTAAGTTAATCGAAAGTATAAAATTCAATTAAAAACCGAAGCCATCGATCCCGAGACAATAATCTACAGGTAATAAAACAGAGTATATGGTTTAATGAAGTTATGGTCACAAAACCAGCACATGTAGAAGACAAGTTGGACCGTAAGGCAATCAAAATAATGAAAGCAGTTGAGGAAGGTTACATTGTATCTAAGGCTTAATTGAATTCTGAATCCAAGGTATACCAATGGCATGGCAAGTACCAGCCAAGAAAAAGTATTTTAACGAGTTCACACGGGTTACCAGTTGAATAAGTATAACCCAACACACTATGATCACAATAACCCGTCTCCAAAATTTGTTAAATGTTACAAGTTTAACATCTTTTACCCGGATTTAGTAGGCAAGATTAAGGAACAAGCGCATGAAACTTGTATATTAGTGGTGCAGCAACCTTCTTCATATGATAGGTTAGCCGATTTCCTTGTTAATATTAATACTAGATGAGGACCCGCCTGATGTGCGGGTTTAAAGTTTTATAAATTAAATTAAATTTAATAAAAATATATTAAAATTTGTAATATGTTATTTATAAATTTTATTTTTGTAATAGTACACTGATTTATATCTATTTAGAAATCTTTTATGTATGTTATTAGAAAGTATATTTTTACATCTATATATACTCTATGTTACAAATATATTCTTTATCACCACCTAGAAAATGTCTATATGAATACATTAAGCCAACTATTTTACTTTCACTTCTGCATAGTTTTTTAATTACTAAAATTGATGGCTCAAAAACATTTTGAAAAAAATATATATTGCATAATATACTAATCAATGATGTATCATTACAATAATGTATGACAACCATGGAGAAAACCTCGGCTCCGCCTTTATCCCTTATGGAAAGAACCTTGCGTCCAACCTCCTCCACCATGAAGAGAACCTTGGCTCCGCCTTCCTCCCTTGGGGAGATAATCTTGCGTCCAACCTCCTCCACCTTCCTCCCTTGGGAAGATAACCTTGGGAAGATAACCTTCTCCACCATAGAGAGAACCTCGGATCTGCCCTCCTCCTGTGTGGAGAGAACATGTTCACGTCTTTTTGCTATCTTAAAATGGCTTGCTCCGACAACCAATGAAATGAAAAACCTTTTTCTAACGTCACAAAATCTTTTGATAGTTACTAATATTAAAATTCCCATTGTATTCGTAGAAGTGTCTTTGACACACCATGATGTAGCCTCTGTCTCTGTAACGCCTCAACCGCTACCTTGCTTAGTGAGCCCATGTCCACTCTCAGTCCATGGACCCACCTTCCTGAGTAGGCCTTACATCTATTCCCGGCCCGTGGACCAACCCATATTCGATGGTCGGTTTATTACGTCTGACAGGCTTTAAAAACTTGTTTATTGATCCTACAAATCAACAAATGATCTTTGCCTGCGTTTTGTCCTCACTCTCACAGTTCCGACAATCACTTCTAGGAAGATCACCCATCATGAAGTTCTCTCAGGACTCTTGACCAAAAAATAAGTGCATTTTGGTGACATATGTGGCCAAATCCATTCTTTTAAACCTTTCCGCAAACGTAGGTGTTACAGTCTTTAAGCTCCTATGGATCTACCAACAATGATTTATGTTTTTCCAATATATCTATCTATGTTTGTTGTAAACTTGTATTTGATTAGCCTATTTTATTCATCTATTAGGTTGATGAGCTTCTACTCGTTATCTCCCTTTGGGATTGAATGAATAACGGTAACAATTATGTTTCAAAAAAAAAGTAGGATTTATGACTAACCAATCAAAGTTGATAAATTAGAAGATAATTAATTTGACATAATTAAAAAAACAATAAAAAATTATAAGCACGGTAATATATGAATCTCAAATAATTCAAAGATTAAAATATAAAATAAATAAAATAATCTAAAAATACTACAATATTTTTAAAATTTTAGTATTAGGAAAAGAAGACGCATATATTAATCCTTTTTTGGGGCAACATATTATTCTTACATATTCCTAACTGAAAAAAAAAAAAAAGTAGCAGAAAAATTTGGTTTTTAAAAATAAGAAAAATTTACATTCCCATTAAAAAATATTTCTCAATTAAACAAAATTGGAAGCAATGTTTATGAATAAATTATTTAAATATGCAACAATCTATTTTTATATAGAAGTGAGTATTTACAAAATTTAGAATTAATAATTAACTCTATATTTTCCTTAATTTATTTTTCTATTTTTTTGTATAATTAATACCTTAAAATTAAAAATAAGTAAATTATATTATAATTTCGAATTTTATGAATATATATATATATATATATAATTTCCTTATAATTATTTAAAAAACTTTGTATTTTTAAAATTCTCTAATTTTTTATAATTATCCTTTTATATTATTATTATTTTATTAAACAAAATATTTTGTTTTTGTTGTAATAAAAAATTCCTCTTATTGAATATTAACTTGACACATGTCAAAATCTCATATTGATAACTTGACACATGTCAAAATCTTGTTAATGGCTAACTTTCAAAACCCAACTTTATATAATAAGATATCATGGTTGTTAGGTGTTTTTAGTCATGATATATATTTTATTTATAGTCTTTTTGGCGTTTTAGAGTCTTTTTGAGTCTTTGCAGTTTTAAGTACATCTTGGACTTATATGTAGATTTTGGAGTACTTTGGAGTATGTAGAGAAGTTAAGCCCGAGGAAACAAATTCGGAGAGCAAAATTGGTGTAGTGCATCGATCAATGCAGACCATGTGTCGAGCGTCACGTAATTCTAACGATAAATGAAAATTCCATCTTTTTGAAGTTAAGAAGATTTCCAAATTCGGCCCAAAAGTTTTCCTTATTTTCAATTAAGGTCCAAGACGTATTTTACACTATATATAGGATTTTTAGGTCATTGTTTAGATCTAGGTTTTATTTTTTCTCTGCAATTTTTGAGAGAGAGATTTTTAGAAAGCTTTTGGAGAATAGAATTATAAACTCCTTTAGAGAAGATTCAGAACTCCTTCTATTAATTTCTTAATGATATCTATTTTATTCATGATGTTTGTTTCATTCACCATGTCTGACTAGATCTCTTAGGTTTAGAGTTTTCAAAAGAATTCATGAATTGTTAGGATAATATCTATAGATTTCTTCATCTAGATTGGTTATTGTTTATTTTAGAGTAGCGAGAGCAACCTAGAATCTGATCTTAGGTTAATTGATAGACATGAGAGTGTTATTGATTTTCTGAAATAATCTTAGATGAGAAAAATACCTATTCACAAAGAGATTTGGTTTAGGGATTTTGTGAACTTATCAAACCTGAATTTAATGCTTGTTTAATCTTTAGGATTTGCAAAGAGATTTGGAATTCTAGTTTTTAGACTTAGATAATTTTCGCAGCGAGAACTGGTTAATTTGACCTTTGTGATTTGAGTTCAAGAATGGTTCTTAATAAATCCTGACAATTATTTTTTATGCAATTCTGAATTTTTTTGAGAATTTTCCTGAGCCTATCTTATGTCTTATTAAATTCACACTTGTTTTAAATGCTTTTCTTGCTTTTTATTTTAATACAATTTATTTGGTTTAGCTTAATTCGCTAAATAATCTATTGTGTAAACGAGAGTTCTTGTAGAATTCGACCCCTAAATACTACAATAATCTCTTAATTTGAGAAAGTAGCTCTAGGGTAAATTTGAGTATATCAAATATAAGACAATTTTTGTAATTACTACTATATCTACACCAAGTCATATAAGATAACTAGAGATGAAACCCGTGCGTTGCGCGGGATTCTTTGTTATTCTATTGACCATTCTATTTTATTTTTGAGAAAATATCAATAAAAGCATGAAGTTAGCAAAAATATTAATTAAATTGTCAATTACTCGGAGCTTTGAGTACTATTACCATTACAAATCAAATCTTTTTTTCTAAAGTACATCATGAGATTAAGCTTCTTTTGTACTGATTTGTAATGGTAATAGTATGGTTTTAGAGTAAAAGCATGGTTTTAGTGGTTGGAATTATTTTTTAACGTTAAATCGCAAACTTTTGTTAATTTTGCCAAATAAAACACATAGTTAAGTCAACTGACGGATATATTTTATAGGGTTAAGTCAACGTCGGTAAGATCCGTTAAACAGTAAAATGACGTCGATTTGTAATATTAAAAGAAAAAACATGATATGGTGATTCGAACCTGCCACCTGTTGGATGAGTTAATCAATACTTAACCAAACACATATTTATATATTTTTTGGTAATCTCTTATTTGGACTTTCTCCTTCTCACGATCGATAGAACCGCGTACTTATCAGTAAAATTTTCTTTCTTCCTCATTTAAGCGTTTCCATTGACCAATTCCA
>NC_025689.1:14818695-14818929 GCF_000633955.1 Camelina sativa
ATGCCCGCACACCTCCGACTGAACCATGAGGTCTCCCTCTAGCCAATATACTCACATCAAAAGACACTATTTGCTCACAACTCAGTGCTTCCCCCGTCCGTGGTCGCAACCAACGAATCATGCCGGCTCGCTATCAGGCCAACCGCCTTAAGCTACGGCATCCAGGAAGTCACTCACACACACACTCCCCCCGCTCTCAGGTCGCAACCTTCGAGTCATACCGGCTCACTGCCA
>NC_025689.1:14820566-14827860 GCF_000633955.1 Camelina sativa
CCACGACCACGACCGCGACCAACAGCACCCTCTCTAGCCATCTGCACTACCCAGAACAGAAGGCTAAGCACACAATTCAAAAACCGCACATAGAGTACACATCTTACCGTGGAATCTCATTGAAGGCTCGAAGAGGATGATACTAGGACTCCATACCGCAAACAAATTGACTAACTACTCATAATCAATTCCATCCCACAACATCATGCATCAAGCAAAAAGGAAAATAATTCACCCAATTAAATTTCTAACCGCTCTAACCATCCATTTAAGCATCCTAGAACCGTAAAGGCTCTGATACCAAAATGAAACAACCCGACCCCCTTTTTTTTTTTAACAATTAAATACAATGTATAATTAAGCATCCCATACTACTTAATTAACCAACCCAAACCACAACTCAACATTAAACCAGCAATAACATTAAGCACAGCGGAAACATACCAATAATACAAAACCAACAACATCATCAATACAATAACATTCCTAACCATTCTATCCGGCAACCTAACATAACACTAACCAAGGTTCCAACAACATAACCAACAAATCCAATAACACACAAACGAGACCCTAGATCATCCTCCTCCTCATTGCCATGATTCCACGTCACAAACCTGCACACCACAAACAACAATTGAGATGCGTAAGTATTATCACAAATACTTAGTGAGGCAATCCTCCCATCTACTGGGCTATACACACAAGCAACTGAGATTCCAATGCTTAACAAATGACAACCAAACACAACAAACCAGGAAAAATCACGAAACAAGCAACTTGGTGTCGACCGACACCAGAGAGGTGTCGATCGACACTGACCAAACATGGTGTCGACCGACACCTAACTGGTGTCGATCGACACTCCCTTCGCAGACGCGAACTGCACGAATCCGAACGACGAACCTCCGTTTCCAATCATCTCCAATCCGTTCCAACCTCACCCAAAACCTTCAGGAACCTATAAGAACCATAACACAACCACCACAAGCAAGAACAACACCACTAACACAACCAATCAAGCAAGAACAACACCACAAAGCACCACCAATCAAGCAAGAACAACAAAGGATTCTCAGGCTTAGATAAGCCATGGTCATGCACTCACCTTATCAACTGATTATAACAACCAATACAACCAGTTGAGACCCTCCTAACGTCTGAAACAGCCCAGAAACGCCCTACAACAAGCCACACAACCAAAAACGACTTATAACAAAACTGGACAGAAACATCAGAAAAGAACAGTCTCAAAGACGAAACCCTAAAATAAAAACCAACCGTTAACTATCAAATCGCTCCGGTGAAAAGCTACCCCTAGACGTCACGAAGCTTCCCACAAAATTTCAGCACGATCAGGCACCACACGAGACCACGATCTCAGTTACAATCTCCGATGGTCCCAACTCGCGTCTGAGAAAACGTGTCTCACGAAACTGCCAATAACTCATCGAGTTTAAATCCAAATCTACTTCTGTAAAAAGGCGAATGACGATGAAAGACTTGGGAATAAACCTACCAAATTTCATTACCTTTGAGAACGATTTGATATGCCGAAACTGTTTCCTCCCAAACCCTAACGATTCTGATCTTTCTCCTTTAATCTCCTTCACACCACAATAGGCTCTCTCCTCTCTCTCTATCTCTGAAAACGGCGACAAGACACCCTAAAACCCTTAATTTTGTCGCTTCTCTACTTATAACACGATTTAGGGATTTTTCCTTGAACCAAACCGAACCAAACAGCAATTAAAACGAACCGGACCAAACCAGAAAACATGGTGTCGATCGATACACCAAGGGTGTCGATCGACACCCACACCAAAACCTTAAAAATTGGTTCGCGGATGTTACAATTCTCCCCCACCAACAAGGATTCGTCCTCGAATCCCGCAAAACCGTCCAACTGTCAAGGACCTCCGTGCCACCGTCAACACGGCCCGCACGTCCCCGACCGGACTAAATACCGTCAGCCAAGGTTTCCCGTGCACTGTCGCAACAGCCCGCACACCTCCGACTGAACCATGAGGTCTCCCTCTAGCCAATATACTCGCATCAAAGACACTATTTGCTCACAACTCAGTGCTTCCCCCGTCCGTGGTCGCAACCAACGAATCATGCCGGCTCGCTATCAGGCCAACCGCCTTAAGCTACGGCATCCAGGAAGTCACTCACACACACACTCCCCCCGCTCTCAGGTCGCAACCTTCGAGTCATACCGGCTCACTGCCAGGCCACAGCCTACAGCTACGGTATCCAGGGAGTCTCAAAATCCCGCAAAACCGTCCAATTGTCAAGGACCTCCGTGCCACCGTCAACACGGCCCGCACGTCCCCGACCGGACTAAATACCGTCAGCCAAGGTTTCCCGTGCACTGTCGCAACAGCCCGCACACCTCCGACTGAACCACGAGGTCTCCCTCTAGTCAATATACTCACATCAAAGACACTATTTGCTCACAACTCAGTGCTTCCCCCGTCCGTGGTCGCAACCAACGAATCATGCCGGCTCGCTATCAGGCCAACCGCCTTAAGCTACGACATCCAGGAAGTCACTCACACACACACTCCCCCCGCTCTCAGGTCGCAACCTTCGAGTCATACCGGCTCACTGCCAGGCCACAGCCTACAGCTACGGTATCCAGGGAGTCTCACACGCCCACTCCCCCCGCTCTCGGGTCGCAACCCTCGAGACATACCGGCTCACTGCCGAGCCACGGCTCACAGCTACGGTATCCAGGGAGTCTCACACGCCCACTCCCCCCGCTCTCGGGTCGCAACCCTCGAGACATACCGGCTCACTGCCGAGCCACGGCTCACAGCTACGGTATCCAGGGAGTCTCACACGCCCACTCCCCCCGCTCTCGGGTCGCAACCCTCGAGACATACCGGCTCACTGCCGAGCCACGGCTCACAGCTACGGTATCCAGGGAGTCTCACACGCCCACTCCCCCCGCTCTCGGGTCGCAACCCTCGAGACATACCGGCTCACTGCCGAGCCACGGCTCACAGCTACGGTATCCAGGGAGTCTCAAAATCCCGCTCTAAGGTCGTCACCCTAAAGCGCGCTCACGGATCGTCATCCGAAGCAAACATACCACTCCCACTCTCTGGCCACAAAGTCCATTGAGCTATCGGTATCACATGAGTTGGGCTCACACTATCCTGAGCAAATAAGTCCGATGTCAACGAGTATCTCCCGACTAGATCTACCTCAACACTTTCCATTTCTGGAAACTTCTATTTTTAGAAACTTTCCATTTATAGCAATCTTCTATTTATGGAAACTTTCCATTTATAGACTCCCGTGCTATTTCCTTTCCAGATGACTCACGAGTCAAAAATCCAAACGAACTCCATTTGCAATACATCCATTTACACAAGTCACCGCCAACGGTATTTCCCGATACCGGCGTGATCCACCACTTTCCAACAACTTTTCAATAGCCAAATGCACCTCCCGCACAAGAAGCTAAAAACACTACACAACTAACAATACACAAAAACACTTACCGTGGAATCTCATTGAAGGCTCGAAGAGGATGATACTAGGACTCCATACCACAAACAAATTGACTAACTACTCATAATCAATTCCATCACACAACATCATGCATCAAGCAAAAAGGAAAATAATTCACCCAATTAAATTCCTAACCGCTCTAACCATCCATTTAACCATCCTAGAACCGTAAAGGCTCTGATACCAAAATGAAACAACCCGACCCCTTTTTTTTCTTTTTATTAATTAAATGCAATATATAATTAAGTATCCCATACTACTTAATTAAACAAACCAACCCACACACAGTAACCAACCAATAATAAACCAACATCCAATTACATGCACAGCGGAAACATATCAATAATACAAAACCAATACAATAACACTTCTATCCATTCTATCCAGCAACCTAACATATCTCTATCCAAGGTTCCATCCTAAACAATATAACAAAGACCAACAACACACAAACGAGACCCTAGTTCATCCTCCTCCTCATCGCCATGATTCCACGTCACATACCTGCACACCACAAACAACAATTGAGATGCGTAAGTATTATCATAAATACTTAGTGAGGCCGTCCTCCCATCTACTGGGTTATACACACAAGCATATGAGACCCTCAAGTTTAAGCAAAACAAACAACACACAACAATACATCAAACCAGGAAATCAAGTCTCGACTGAGACCAGTGTCGACCGATGCCTCACGGTGTCGATCGATGCTACAAACAATGGTGTCGACCGATGCTAAACAGTGTCGACCGATGCCACTCCAAATGGTGTCGACCGATGCTTCCTAGTGTCGATCGATGCCTCCTCTGCAGACACGATCTGCGCGAAACCGAACATCGAACTCTCCTTCCCAATCATCTCGAATCCGTCTCAAACTCACCCAATTACCTCAGAAATCACTGGGAATCACAAAAACAACGAACCCAAGCAACAAAACAACACAAACAGCAAAGAAAACACACAAACAAGAGAGATCTCATGCTTAGATCAACCATGGTCAAGCACTCACCTCAAGAACAGGAAGATTGGATTGAGAAACGTGGAAAACAACACCTCCAGAAGCTCCCCCTTCGTTTCCAGCAACAGCTAACCCTCCTACAGCCTCAGATCTCTCCAAAAACCCCAAGAACAAACCCAGAAAGTCACAGAAACGTTTTCTCTCTTTTCTCTCTTTCTCTTTCTCTCAAAAGCGGCGACTACCAACAAAATAACACGACCTAGGGTCGTTTTCCCCTTTTACACACGATTTAGGGATTTTAATTGAACCAAACCGAACCAATCGACAATTAAATCAAACCCGACCAAACCGGAAAAACATGGTGTCGATCGATGCCACCAAGGGTGTCGATCGACACCCACACCAAATTTACAAAAATTGGTTCGCGGATGTTACAATTCTCCCCCACCAATAAGGATTCGTCCTCGAATCCCGCAAAACCGTCCAACTGTCAAAGACCTCCGTGCCACCGTCAACACGGCCCGCACGTCCCCGACCGGACTAAATACCGTCAGCCAAGGTTTCCCGTGCACTGTCGCAACAGCCCGCACACCTCCGACTGAACCACGAGGTCTCCCTCTAGTCAATATACTCACATCAAAGACACTATTTGCTCACAACTCAGTGCTTCCCCCGTCCGTGGTCGCAACCAACGAATCATGCCGGCTCGCTATCAGGCCAACCGCCTTAAGCTACGGCATCCAGGAAGTCACTCACACACACACTCCCCCCGCTCTCAGGTCGCAACCTTCGAGTCATACCGGCTCACTGCCAGGCCACAGCCTACAGCTACGGTATCCAGGGAGTCTCACACGCCCACTCCCCCCGCTCTCGGGTCGCAACCCTCGAGACATACCGGCTCACTGCCGAGCCACGGCTCACAGCTACGGTATCCAGGGAGTCTCAAAATCCCGCTCTAAGGTCGTCACCCTAAAGCGCGCTCACGGATCGTCATCCGAAGCAAACATACCACTCCCACTCTCTGGCCACAAAGTCCATTGAGCTATCGGTATCACATGATTTGGGCCCACACAATCCTGAGCAAATAAGTCCGATGTCAACGAGTATCTCCCGACTAGATCTACCTCAACACTTTCCATTTCTGGAAACTTCTATTTTTAGAAACTTTCCATTTATAGCAATCTTCTATTTATGGAAACTTTCCATTTATAGACTCCCGTGCTATTTCCTTTCCAGTGATTTTTCACAAATCCCAAAACCAAAGAACTCCAACTTTTATTAGAACCTCAAATGCAATAATCGTTTACAACTCCAAATGAAAATACATAATGAAAGAAAGAATACATAAGCTAAAACTAAGCGCCGGAATGGACACCCGGTCCTCCCTTCGGCTGCGCTGCAACCTCCATCATCTGCCTCCTCTTAGGACAGAAAGGCCTGATATGCCCTTCCTCCCCGCAATGATAACACACTCGACGGTACTCCTGCGAATCACCTCCCCTGGCCCCGCTTGCCGACACGTGATCCATGCTCCCGCTCCCATAACCTCTCTGGCCACCTTGGTTCGCCACTGTCGTCTCTTCCCGCTTCCTTTTACGCCTTTGCTCCAACTGCCTATCCTTGTTTGGAATGCTCTGCTCCAATGTCTCCTCTGAACGAACCGCTGGACTGACCACCACTAACTGTGACCTCAAGTCATCCTCTATCCCAGCTGCAACCTCAACCAGCTCCGCCCTCGTGGCATAGCTCCTCACTCTGCACCGTGTCCTCAAATCATCTCGCAAAGCCAGCAAGAACCTCCGCACCTGAGCCGACTCTGGCTCCCAAGCCCGGCCTGCATACCCCACAAGCCGACTGAACTCTGCATCCAGTTCCCGCACTGTACGGTCCCCCTGAGTCAAACCCAAGAACCGTGCCTCCATACGATCAAGAGCCTCCTGAGGAAAATACTTGGAGTTAAACTCCCCCACAAAATCTCCCCAAGACATACCCCGCTGCACCCTCCGTGCTGTCACCGACCTCCACCACACACGAGCATCTCCTGACAAGTAAAACACTGCCAGATCCACCCTGTACCGGTCGGGACACCTAAGCGAAAGGAAAATATCCTCCATCCGCTCTCTCCACTCATCCGCTACACTCGGATCGGTACTTCCTGAGAAATACCCTGCTCCCACATGCCGCAGCTGCTCCATCATCCGCACATACTGAGCATCCACTACCTCGGCCCCCGGCTGCACACCTGCCTGCAAACCCACCACAGGCTGCACCGCTGGACCCTGCCCACCACCCACGGGCGGCACTACCGGATCCTGCCCACCAACCACTGGCGGCACAACTGCATCCTGCCCACCAACCACTGGCGGCACAACTGCTGGAAGTCGCTGCAAAGCCTGAGCAACCTGAGCTAGCAAGTCCATCAAGACATCCTCCCTTCCTGGAGCACCTCCCGCTGCAACCCCCACACCCGGGGCAACACCGTGACCGACACCGGGCCCATCCGCCCTGCCGTCACCCAAACCAGCCTGGTCTCCAGACACACTAGGATGAACCTGTGACTCCGCCACCTCCTCACTGGCCATGCTCTGGGCTACACTCACCCTGGCCTCAGGAACCTGACCTCGTCCCCGACCATGACCACGCCCACGACCACGACCACGACCGCGACCAACAGCACCCTCTCTAGCCATCTGCACTACCCAGAACAGAAGGCTAAGCACACAATTCAAAAACCGCACATAGAGTACACATCTTACCGTGGAATCTCATTGAAGGCTCGAAGAGGATGATACTAGGACTCCATACCGCAAACAA
>NC_025689.1:14828164-14828477 GCF_000633955.1 Camelina sativa
CCAGAAACGCCCTACAACAAGCCACACAACCAAAAACGACTTATAACAAAACTGGACAGAAACATCAGAAAAGAACAGTCTCAAAGACGAATCCCTAAAATGAAAACCAACCGTTAACTATGAAATCGCTCCGGTGAAAAGCTACCCCTAGACGTCACGAAGCGTCCCACAAACTTTCAGCACGATCAGGCACCACACGAGACCACGATCTCAGTTACAATCTCCGATGGTCCCAACTCGCGTCTGAGAAAATGTGTCTCACGAAACTGCCAATAACTCATCGAGTTTAAATCCAAATCTACTTCTGTAAAAA
>NC_025689.1:14829769-14830395 GCF_000633955.1 Camelina sativa
CTTTGAGAACGATTTGATATGCCGAAACTGTTTCCTCCCAAACCCTAACGATTCTGATCTTTCTCCTTTAATCTCCTTCACACCACAATAGGCTCTCTCCTCTCTCTCTATCTCTGAAAACGGCGACAAGACACCCTAAAACCCTTAAATTTGTCGCTTCTCTACTTATAACACGATTTAGGGATTTTTCCTTGAACCAAACCGAACCAAACAGCAATTAAAACGAACCGGACCAAACCAGAAAACATGGTGTCGATCGATACACCAAGGGTGTCGATCAACACCCACACCAAAACCTTAAAAAATTGGTTCGCGGATGTTACATTTCTCCTTCTCACGATCGATAGAACCGCGTACTTATCAGTAAAATTTTCTTTCTTCCTCATTTAAGCGTTTCCATTGACCAATTCCAATATGATTTTTTTTTCTATTTCTCCATTACGATTTATCAAATTTTAATTCTATCTCACTTTCTAGATTTCGTGGCGGAGATCACCATCTCCTCGCTGAGACATTCCCAGGGATGGCGGTGGAGTTCAGATGACGATTCCCACGGAATCCATTGGCGGCTTAAATCTGAATTTGAGAAAAAGCTAAGGTTCAAATTCTTCGACAATATATATATT
>NC_025689.1:14830488-14849748 GCF_000633955.1 Camelina sativa
CTGATGGTTTATCTTAGAATCATGTCGATTAAAAATGTCTTGATAGTGATATTTCTACGTTTTTAATATTTTGTCATCAAAATACTTATGTTCTGGAAAATTAAATAAAAAAGAGTAGGCTTATAAAACTGGATAAAGCCCACATAATTTCAAATTAGAGATAAAGTCCACAAAATTTATAAAAAATTATGCTGAGGTGGAGCTCTCTAATGAGAGAAAACTCTGCTATTATATATATGATTACTACTATATCTACATCGAGTCATACTCTTGCGTCATCATGTGATTATGGAGATATAAGGCTCATTTTTCATCCATACTGGTCCTGATTGGTGAAGACTTTTAAGACTTTAAAATCATTTAAAAGTCTTAAAAGCATTTTATTTACCAATCAAGCTTTAATGACTTTTTTTTAATTTTTTAAAGTTTCTACAGCCACTTTAATTTTTTTCTTCTTCATTTTTTTTTTTTAAACTTCAAAATGACGCTGTAAAACCAACAAGTTTCAAAAACTTTTTTTTCTTTCCCTATCATAATTAAAAACTCTATATAATTTTATATATATTTTTATACAAACCTTTTTTTATAGATTACTTATCAGTATTTTTTTCTCTTTCTTTTGATATCCACTTCTCTTCACAAATTTATTATTTTTATCATCACCTTTGTATTTTCTTATAATTTTGTTTTTAATAAAATTACAGTCACAGTTTTAAAAGTTTGTTTTTTAACAATCAGATTTTAACAGTTAAAGTATCTACAGTCAAAGTCTCTACAGCTAAATTTTTACAGTCAAACTATCTACAGCCACAAATAACAGTCGTTACCAATCGGGGCCACTATCAACTGAAACAAGTATGTGTACCATGTATACCAAATTTTTGAAATTGAACATGAGATACCAATATAAAACATTAAACTAAAGGAAAAAAAAAAAAGGAAACGACAGTAAAAACATTAAACACCACTAGTTTCATGAAAAAATGGATTATTCTTAGGTTCATGAGAAAATATATCCTTCTTCTTCTTGTCTAAGGTGATCCGAAGAACACGTTGAAACTGACCACTTTCTTCATCAACCTTGATAACATGGATTTTTCCGCTGATAAAGGACATAAAGTAAATATTGCCAGCAAAGTGGGGTGGATATTACTAGATACCGGGAGCACACATAATTTCATCAAAACCATTTTTCGCAAACCTCCATTGTTTCCATTCAACAACTTGAAATTATTTTCTCTGATGTTTAATTGGATGTCTCCTATTTTGTCTGTCGACTACTTTAAGTACTATCTTGTACTAGTTTATCACCACACATGATATGATATAATTGGGTTAAATATGAGCATCCAACTCAAAACTAATTGGTAGTTAGTGGATTGAACCTAACCCTTTATATATTATTTAGAGTTTTCTAACAATTCTACCACATTCTAAAACTAAACTCATCAGCTCTACCACATTTGCTAATTCCTTTTAAGAAATACCATAAGCATAACAAGAAATACTAAAATAGTCTTCATCATTTACTTCCTTTTATCAAAACAAAAATAAAGTTTTTTTTCATTTTGTTTTGCTGTTTTGTTTTTTCAACTTTCACATCTCTTTTTTCTTTCATTAATTGTCTCCACATCTCTAACGAAAACTTATCTCATTCTTCCTTATTTTTTCTTCATCTCTTTCTTCTTCCATTGATTATCTCACATCTCTCCAATTTCACAAAATCAAAACTCAAAAAACTTCTTTTTGTGTCTAATGTTTCCAACTTTTCTTTCTCAAAAATCTATCTTTGTTTCTCTTTTTTCTCTTCGTCGACTCTTTCAGAAGCTCACCTATGTTTTTTCCCTTGGCATTCACTATTGCCACACACCAGGTTGTCTACTATTAATCTTGTGATGGACAAGTTAATTTACAAAACAATAATTTATATATTCGATAGACTAGTTTTACACTTCTCCAAAACCTCCACTTGTCCACTATTAATCATGTCATATACTACATGATTTACGAAAAAACTCGTAGACAACATACTTGTTAAATGGACAAGTACTTTAAGCTAATCGGCAAGTTTGTACTCCTCAACTTGTCTTTGGGACAAACTTTGTCCACTTAATTAATTTTGTCCACAGACTTATGCTACTCCACCCACCAGATCTCTAAACCAAAAAAACGGTGCAAAAAACTCTACGTAGCCATCAGATAAATTAAATTTAATCTACAAAGTCTCTACTATGGGTCCCACTTGTCTGTCTAGTGGAAACAATTAATGCATATCCATGTTGCCAAAAAATCAAATATGTATATTAAATGAGATAATTGATTGACAAAAGAAACATCAAATCACAGCTCACAACTTCGAGGGCATTATTGTCCTCTTAAGTAGCCCTTATGGTATGGGAGAAAATGAGTTTAAACATGTGGTAGAATTGAAAATTTTGTTAGCAAATGTGGTATTTTTGGCTAAATACCCTATTATTTATGTCTCATCACATTTTTCAATGTGAGATTTTTCTTTACACGCCTCCTCGTAATAATGGCTCTTCTAGCCATTAATCTCGACAGAATCCATCACGCTCCCTCCTCGAGGTAATGCTCTTTTATTATAGGTATCTCGATGGAATTGAGCCTTTCTTTAGACCTTTAATTAATGGGGTGATCGGACCTCTTCCTTGGCCGGATTAATTAATGGGCCAGCGTGTGTAGGTTCTGATGCCATGTTAAATTTGGGTTTAATATGGGCTTCCAACTCAAAACCATTTGACAATGAGTGGATTGATCCTAACCTTTTATATATTATTTAAGTCACATCACATCTTTCAATGTGAGATTTTTCTCCACGTGATACATTTGGCTTTATCCTCTCAAAACCATGTCCCAAGTATGTGACACTTTTATCACATTCAAAGCTCTTGTTGAGAATCACCTTCAACAAAAGAATTGGAACATTATATTATGACAACGATAGAGAGTTTGTTGCGCGTAAACCATTTATGTCTAGTGTTAGCATCTTTCATCCCATTTCTCCACCACACGTCGGAGCACAATGAAATCATAATTGAAGCTCTGCCACATCGTCAAAACATGAATATCCCTCTGATCCTCACACATGTCAGAATTGTGAGAATTACAAAAGAACAAGAGAGAGAGATCGAGAGAGAGAGTGAAAGAGATTGGACAAAGAATGAGAGAGAGGTGGCGAGATTTAGAATAGAGGAGAATGAGCAATTCTCATTCCTTGAATAAAGTTAACCTAGGTACAAGGTATTTATAAGGATACAATTAGGTTAACAAAAATAAATAAAGTTAAGATAGGTACAAGGTATTTATAAGGATACAACTAGGTTAACAAAAATAAAACAAAGTTAACCTAGGTACAAGGTATTTATAAGGAAACAACTTAAGGCTTATAAAGCTTAAAAAAATAATAATATGTGTGTTCATTCTCACACTCCCCCTCAAGCTTAACCGTTTGGAAGATTGGCTAAGCTTGGAACAAATAAGAGAAACCCCTCACTAATGCAATATGAGTCTTTCACTTGCTGAAACCTTCTCTTACTCTCAAGGTCGTCACCGTTCAAAACCATACTAAGAGAAAAAGATTATGGAGTTCATAGTTTAGGGTATTGTTTCATCGCCTAGTCATGTCCATGAGTCCAAGTTTGGAGTGTATGTACTCGTAAACCTTGGGATTAGTTGCTTTGGTAAAAATGTCTGCCAATTGTTCAGAGCTCTCGGTGTAGCATGGTAAGATGACTCCTAGTTGGACTTGTTCTCTGACTTTGTGGTAATCCACTTCTAAATATTTTGTCCTCTCATGAAATACTGAGTTTGATGCAATATGAATGTTACAATGCATTGTGATCGGCTTTGGAGTTTCAATGCCAAGATCCTTTAAGAGAGCCTTGAGCCACATTAGCTCAGTTATGAGATTTCTCATTGACATGTACTCGGACTCAGCACGTGAGAGAGAGAGAGACCACCTTCTTTTTTTGACTCTTCCAAGTGACAAGGTTGCCTCCACTAAATGTACAATAGCCAGTGGTTGAGCGTCTCTCTCCATGATCTCCAGCATAATCCGCATCACAATATCCTACCAGCTCCACATTACCATTACATCCCATCCAAATGTCTTGTCATGGTGCTCTTTTGAAATATTTGGGTACTTTGCTCACCATTTCCCAATGATGTACCCTCGGATTTTGCAAATGTTGGCTTACCTAGTTCACAGCAAGCATATATCAGGTTGAATTATGGTAAGATAAATAAGCTTACCTACCAACCGTCGATATTGTTTTACATCTTCGAATGGAACATCCTTAAGCTCCCCCTTACGGCTAGTCTGGTAGTCTTCTTCCAGTTGTGTTGAAACTGGTTTTTGATCCTAGCTTACCTACTTCATTCAAAATATCAAGTGAGTACTTTCTTTGCGATAAAAAGAGTCGTTCCTTAGAACGGCAAACTTCTATCCCAAGAAAGTAATTTTGTTCTCCAAGATCTTTAATATCAAAAAAAGATTTAAGATAAGTTTTGGTATCTTGAATACCTACCTTATCATTCCCGAAGATGATAATATCATCAGCATATATGAGAATGACTACAATACCTCTTTGGCTTGGATAAGTGAATAGCGTGTGATCAGCTTCCGATATCCTAAGCCCTTTCTCCATTAACGTTGAGCTGAGTTTATGATACCAAGCTCTTTGTGATTGTTTCAACCTGTAGATTGCTTCCATAAGCTTAAACACCTTTTTGGGTCCAATAGTGTCTTCAAGTCCCGGTGGTGGCCTCATATAGACCTCATCTTCTAGTTCTCCTTGTAGAAATGAATTATTAACATCCATCTAACACAATTCCCAAGAAAGATTAGTAGCCAATGAAAGAACTATCTTTACCATGTGAAGCTTTCAACCGGTGCAAATGTGTCAAGGTAGTCTTCTCCATAGGTCTGAGTGAATCGTCTTACTACTAGCCAGGCTTTATAGCATTCTATCCCCCCATCACTCATGTACTATATAGTGATTATCCACCGAGATGTCATGATTTTCTTTCCTTTAGGGAGATCAGCTTCGTCCCATGTGAGATTATGTACAATTGCATTAGTCTCGTCCCCAACTGCAACTCGCCAAACTTTATGTTCCCTAGCTTCATCATAGTTTTTTGGAATCCAATGTTGATCAATTTGAGTAAGAAAGACTTGATGCTCCATGGGAAAATGTGCAAGAGTGCATACGACTTGTATGGGGTGAGAAACCGCCTGACTGTTGTAGTGGACCCGAGTCTTTTTCTCAGTTGGGCACCGTAATACGTGGACATCAACTATTTCTATTTTAGTCACCGGATAATTTATTTGACACTGGGGATTAAAAGTATTTGATGGATCAATTTGATATTGGCCAAAAGAGTTATTTACATATTTAAATAAAGAAGCTTCTGTGATACGTTTTTGAGGAAATACGTTTACATCTCCTAATGGAATTAGTCCTTCAATGAGAAATGGTCATTTTCCAGTTATTGACTTTCAGAATTGTTAGAGTTAATAATTTGAACTATCAAAGCGTTAATATTGAAGGTACGAAAATAAGACGTTATACCGATTTGTACCAGTGTTATAGAATATCGTATTGGGAATATGCTAAAAACACTGGAGCAGCTTTCACTTTTGGAGGACCAGGTGAAAGTTGTGGTATTTGAAGATTTATGAGTCTAATATATGTATCGATCAAAACTATATAAAAAATAAAAATAGATTAAACTATAAATTTATTGTGTTTGAAAAATATTTTAGATATTCAAAAATATATATTTAAGGACGAATGTAACAAAAAAATTTAAGTTGTAATATCAAAACACAAAAAGATTCAACCAAATTACATTATAAAAATTGATGTTACCAATCGAAAAATCATTCAACAAAGCTTAAATTAATAATCTACATGAGAATGTGGTCCTTAATCCAAAATGTAAAACAATTACATGATAAAAATATATTTATATAGAACGGAAAATGCATTTGTATTTCATGATGTAAGAGCATTTGCAGTGGTGAGAGACTCTTACAGTCCCTCAAATATAATATTAGTTATTTATTAAAAATTTAAAAGAAAAATAAAATCTTAAACCAATAATATATTGTCATGTGTATAGGTAGTCTCTCGTGAGGTTCTCAAAAGTTCTTATTTAAGAATCGATTCTGACTTCTTTCCTACCATTTTTTTTTTTAATTGGTGAGAATTCTTTTGAGAACCTACCAGCCCTAATCACCTCTTATGTGGAAAATGGACAATATCAGTTATTGCCTTCAAATGTTTTAATGCATGTGAAAGTTATGATTCAAACAATTATTAAGTTCAGTTATGCTTTCATAACAAAGAAAATATGCTGCCTAACTCATGTTTTTATGCACGTCTTGAAAGGATCTTCAAAAAGAAATAATATGCTGCTTGTTATTACCTTAAGGTTGATTGCTTTCGACAAGAAAAACATACAGTATAATCTCTATAAATAATGTTGGGACCAAGGTATTTTATTAATTTTATAGTGTAAATTAATAATTATTAATTTATAGATATATTTTTAATAATTTAAATTTTTAAAAATTTGAATTAAGACAATTTTAGCAAAATAATATTAGACTTTCGGATTTGTAATATATAGAAAACATTATTAACAATAAATTACAAATACAATAGACAAATTCACTTATACATATAATACACATAAATTCAAATTTATGAATAATAATATCAATTGTTGTATTTTAATAGTCAATCAAACAACAAAAATGTAAATGATGGATATCTAGAAATTTAAAACTTTTAAAAAAAATTAGCTGTTTTTGTGACATGTTACAGAATATTTTATATCATTATAGCTTGAAAATACAACTTAACAATTGTTTTATAGATATGAGCTTTAAGAGAAACATATATTATTATATCAGTATATATATATATATATATATATATATATATATATATATATATATATGTATATTTACATGGACTTTTGCGGTCACTGGTTCTAGCCCAGAAATTACTTCCCTCCTAGCTAGTGTTTGGAGGGTTTGTTGCCCTCCTAAAATTCAACATTTTATGTGGCAGGTTTTCTCTTTATGTATTTCGGTTTCGGCAAATTTGGGACGACGTGGTATTGCTTGTGATTTAGGATGTGTACAGTGTGGTGCTGATGAGGAAACAATAAATCATGCAATTTTTGTTTGTCCTCCAGCCCGTCAGGTTTGGGCTCTAGTACACATGCCGGTGGGGCCAATTTCCTTCCCGACAGATTCAGTGTATGCAAATGTTGATCACTTTTTAGGGCAGCAGAATCCTGGGGCTCATGTTGCGGCTTTCCCTTAGCTTATGTAGTATATTTGGAAAGCAAGGAATGCACGCGTTTTTGAAAATATTGTGGAGCGGCCGGAGGATATTGTTATGGTAGCAGAGGGTGAAGCATCAGCGTGGCAGCAGGCTCAAGCAGAGGTCGATTTGGAGACCTATCCCACTATCCCCGTAGTTTCAGGACTACCGGTTAGGGTTGCTACTGCCTCCCTCCCTACGGTTTTTTCGGGATATCGTTGCTTTATAGATGACTCTTGGAAAGCAGGTGACACGTTTGCAGGCACTGGATGGTGTTGTACCTCGTTCCAGACTGCGTTGCCAATTATGGGAGCCATGAATTTCCGGTGAAGTCTATCTCCATTATATGATGAAGCTGAAGTGTTCCTTTGGGCGATGCGCCGCATGATCAGCCATGATTTCAGAGATGTGGCTTTCTATACAGACTGTTCAGATTTGGTGAAGATGGTGTCTTCTCCTTCAGACTGGCCAGCGTTCTCGGCGTACCTTGCCGACATCAAGATTGATAGGGAGAAATTTTCATCTTTCTCTTTATCTTTAGTTTCTAGAACTGCTAATGTAAGTGCAGATTCTTTGGCACGCTAAGCGCGTGCCTCTCCGCATAATGTTTTGTTTATAAACAATTTCTCACCCAATTGGTTCATTTGAGCTGATTTTTTTGTTGACAAAAAAAAATACATGATTATTAATTTATGATATTATTGGGACCATATTTTATATGGAAATTTCAAACAATTTATTATCTTATTATCTTATCGTATTTTGTTATCTTTTATACTGGTCCGACTTGAGACTAACAAAATTTATTAATTTACAGTATTTATTAATTTATAGAGGTTTTACTGTACTTCCAATCTTATAGGTGGAGAAACTTGTATAACATGCTCGATCAAATGAAACAAGTGTAATGGATTCAGGGCATTCAATTATAGTTTTAAAATGATCATTGGATTCCATGCTTAGTCCTGAGAGTCCTATTATTAAGTAACCAAAATTTTTTATGGAAGCGCTACTATGTGTCATCTCTATCATATTGTCTCACCAAATTGAATGTCACGTATTTCAAATAGATTGTTCAGAATTAAGTTTGATGGTTCAAAAGTTAATTCATTATTAAATCTACTAAATAAATCTATTTTATTTTCAGATAAATTTGTTTTGTTCCCCTATTCCCTTCATTGCACATCAGTTTATTGTTTGGCTACATTGCTAAAGTTCAAAATTTTTCCAAACAAAATGTTCCTCCGATTATCATCTAAATTTGGGTTTGATATATTTTTGTGCTTCACAAAAAAAAGTTTAGGTTTATACGTTTTTCTTTCTTACATTCAAAATTATATAAATTACTCCAGAAAATATATGAATATATAAAGTTGTGTTTTTAAGTTTATATTCGTCACAAAATTCTTAGAAATGATTCATATTAATAATAGAGGGGGGGGGGATTCGTATATATTTTAGAGGTATATAAGTATATAATAAAATTAAAACCTAAAAACTAAAATTACCCATCTTTCTTTTTCTTCTACATATAAATGAATATATTCGCCTTTGTCTTTCTCGTTTACGATTAGCGGATTAGGAGAATATAAATTGACAAATCAACCATTTTGACTAAGCAACTCTAAATCCACATGGTCATAACCTTTTACTGGAACTAGATTCTCTCCATGACATCTTACTGAATTTTAGATGAAAGATATTTTTTAAGGAACAAATTACTAAATTATATCATCAAAATCAAAGAAAATAAAAAAATGAAGAAATTAAAATTAAATGCATAGAAATGCCACTAACCATCCACTTCTATGGCTATTTCCGCGAATCAATGCAAAGTCATTCATTTATTCCCAACTTGCCCCATATGTTTTTTCTTTTTCTTAATGACAGATTCTTCTCTTTTTTTTTTTATTTTAATCCAAAACCAAAAAACCAAAAACAAAAAAAAAATTAACCTTTAGATTTCTCTCATTTCTTCATCTTCCTCACCACAAAAACCCATTTTAATGGCGGACGTTAAAAACCCTAAAAATCATAATCATCATCATCTTCATGCTCTCCTGATCCCATATCCGTTTCAAGGACATGTAAACCCGTTTGTACAGTTAGCCATCAAGCTAGCGTCACAAGGGATCACCGTCACATTCGTCAACACTCATTACATCCACCACCAGATCACAAACGGCTCCGATGGAGATATTTTCGCCGGAGTTAGGTCCGAGTCTGGCCTTGACATAAGGTACGCGACGGTTTCCGATGGTTTACCGGTGGGGTTTGACCGGTCCTTGAACCATGACACGTACCAGTCGTCTCTGTTGCACGTATTCTACGCGCATGTGGAAGAGCTTGTGGCGAGTCTTGTCGGAGGAGACGGCGGTGTGAATGTGATGATCGCCGACACGTTCTTTGTGTGGCCGTCGGTGGTTGCGAGGAAGTTTGGTTTGGTTTGTGTCTCGTTTTGGACCGAAGCTGCTTTAGTTTTCTCGCTTTATTACCATTTGGATCTGCTTCGGATTCATGGCCATTTTGGTGCTCAAGGTAATTTACTAGTAATTATCATCTTCTTTGATATTAGATTTTTTTTTGTTTACCTCATTTAATTGTTACCTATTCTGTTTCATTGATAGTAACGGTAGATCTTTCAAATTTCACGAAAACATGTTTTTTTTGGGTCTTGGTCAACGTCTATAGTTAAATTGAAATGCAAGATAGATTTTGAAAAAAAAAAAAATTATAATTGGTGAGCATTTCTTTGCATGTTTACCGATCTAGTGACTATTCGAATATTCTATTATTATTGGTGATTACTTTATCATTTAGACAGCTTGTAACTTTTTCTTTCTTTTTTTGGTTTATGATTCTTCTTACTATAGGTTTTCTAAAACATTTTAGTGTTTTAACCCCAAAAAAATTTTTTTTATAAAAAAAGTTATTTTGTTGACTAAAAAAAAACTATGAAAGATAATTTATACACATTAATTACAACCTGACAATGACATTTTTTATCAGTTAGGTCAATGAATTTTTTTTTTTTCACGTAAATAATTTTATGCTTGATTAAAATCTAACCCTCAACTCAAATGACACCACACTATTGTACCAAATATTTCATGAAACTATATATTAATCGCTTTGATACCAAAAAAAAGTAAATTAAACCTTCTCTTTTTCAAACAATTTTACTACCATAATCATTTAAATTTTTTCCAAAAATCCAATGAAGTTATTTATTTAGAATACTCCTTTTTTTGGTGAATTATTTAAAATACTCCTGATAAAAAGCGTTACGATTTGCCGACCAAAAAGGAAAATCAAAAACAAACAAAAATCAGTAATCCTAACGATATAAATATGGTGAAAATAATAAAAGCCAGTAGGGACTTAACATAAAGCGTAGGGACTTTACTTTTGTCATGTAATGATGCATGTGAATTAATGTCAGGGGGTCCATATTATTAATTTACCACCTTTGATTTATTCCTTTTTCAAATTTACCAAACTCGTCCTATATTTTCTTAATTATCTAAATCTACCCCGTAACTATTTTTCCTGACCCAGAAACCCGCGACGATCTGATAAACTACATTCCCGGAGTCGCCGCGATAAACCCAAAAGACACGGCGTCGTATCTTCAAGAAACAGATACTTCTTCAGTAGTTCATCAAATCATCTTCAAAGCATTCGAAGACGTGAAAAAAGTCGACTTTGTACTCTGTAACACGATACAACAATTCGAAGACAAAACAATCAAAGCACTCAACTCAAAGATCCCATTTTACGCAGTCGGACCAATCATCCCGTTCAATCTTCAGTCCGGTTCTTCAGTCACAACATCACTCTGGTCTGAATCAGACTGTACACAATGGCTCAACACTAAACCAAAAAGCTCAGTCCTTTACGTCTCATTCGGTAGCTACGCCCACGTAACTAAGAAGGATCTCGTCGAGATAGCTCACGGGATATTACAGAGCAAAGTCAATTTCGTTTGGGTGGTTCGACCAGACATTGTTAGTTCAGACGAGACAAACCCATTACCGGAAGGTTTCGAGACAGAAGCTGGAGACCGTGGGATTGTGATACCATGGTGTTGTCAGATGACGGTTCTGTCACATGAGAGTGTTGGTGGGTTTTTAACACATTGTGGTTGGAACTCGATACTGGAGACGATTTGGTGTGAGGTTCCTGTGTTGTGTTTCCCGTTGTTGACTGATCAGGTTACGAATAGGAAGCTTGTGGTTGATGATTGGGAGATTGGGATCAATCTTTGTGAAGATCGGAGTGATTTTGGGAGAGATGAAGTTGGGAGGAATATTAACCGTTTGATGTGTGGAGTTTCTAAGGACAAGATCGGACGGGTGAAAATGAGTTTGGAAGGTGCGGTGAGAAACAGTGGATCATCGTCTGAGATGAACTTGGGTTTGTTTATTGATGGTCTTATGGCTAAGGTTGGTTTATCTAATGGGAAAGCTTAATTTCTTTTTTTTTTTTATGGAACTTTGTCAAATTTTGTTTCGATCTTATAATACGCTTTATAATATTCACTTGTGGTCAAAAAATCTACTCTGAAAAAAATGTTAATCCAAACAAATTATTTGGTTTTAGTATTTGTAAATGTAGTATGATATTAGAATTGTTCATTGTGAATATAAAAAAAAGAAAAAAAGCATAAATACGAAAACATAAATACAATAAAGAGTGATAAGTATTATGCCCTGTTTTAGAAATTGCTAGGTGCTAGTCAGACGGTCGGGGTGGAACTAGCACCTAGCGAGAAAATCGGAGATTAAACAGGGATTGATCGGATATTAGTTTTAAGGTTATTTTATTAAATTAATAACAAAATAAAAATATATAGTATTAAATATATGTATAATTCTGTTTATGTTAAAACAAAAATATCAAATAAAGTAAAAACTATAGTATTGTCTTTAAAATTACGATAAACACATAAAACGTAATTTTAAAAGAAAATTTATGATTTTCACTAAAAAATTGTACATTAGTTATTGTAAAATATCATAAACTCTTAATTTAACATCTAAATAACAAAAAAATACATATTTGATTTATATTTGGCTCTAAAAATAATTATTATATACAAAATTAAACAGTAAATAATCGGATTAGACGAATTATAATCAAAATAGATAGATATAATTGGATAGTCGATGCTAGGCGTGGATTAGTGTCGTGCCTAGACTTATGGAGGCTTACGGCAGATTTTTATCTATGTAAAAAAAAATTAGTACTAGTTTATTTTATTTTATTTAAGCATGTTTCTTATTTTATATTATATAATTATCATTAGAAATTTTATTACATTTCTTTTTAAAAATAGACTAAAATTTTTTTTATTATATTTCTTTGTGTCTGGAACATTAATTTCAGACAACATCCTTATAGCACACGAGATGGTGCATGCTCTTCGGACTCATGTTAAGTTCAACACTGAGTATGTTGCTATTAAGACAGATATGTCCAAGGCATATGACAGAGTAGATGAGACTTTCTCGAGCAACTCCTTCTTCGTATGAGATTCCATAGTCAGTGAGTACAATGGATAATGTTGTGTGTAAGATATGTGAGTTACTCGGTGCTAATCAATGGTAGTGCTTTTGGATTTGTTAAACCGGAGAAGGGGATCAGACAAGGGGATCCATTATCGCCCTTCTTGTTTATACTCTGCGCAGAGGCTCTGATTCATGTAATGGAACAGAGGAAGGCACAAGGGAAATTAACTGGTTTCAGATTTAATGAAGTATGCCCGAATATCCAGTATTTATTATTTGCTGATGATAGCCTGCTCATCTGTAGAGCAACAAAGGAAGAATGTGAGGAGATTCTGACTTGTTTACACCTGTATGGTAAGGCATCTGGCCAGAAGATTAATTTTGAAAAGTCTGCAATTACTTTCGGTAGCAAGACACCAGACACAGTGAAAGTATTAGTCAAACAGACCTTGGGGATCTCAGCGGAGGGTGGAGCGGGTTCTTATCTGGGCTTGCCAGAGTGTTTTAGTGGTTCAAAGCAAGCCTTCTTAGCTTTTATTGGAGATAAACTCAAGAAGAGATTACATGGATGGTATACTAAATCTTTGTCCTTAGGTGGTAAAGAGGTATTACTATGTCTATTGTCATGGTGTTGCCGGTCTATACTATGTCATGCTTTAGGTTAAGCAAACATTTATGTTGGAAGATCACAAGTGCCATGTGTGAGTTTTGGTGGAGTAAGTGTCAGGGGAAGAGAAAGATAGCTTGAGTTGCTTGGTCTAACATGTGTATGTCCAAGGCTGAGGGCGGTATGGGTTTTAAGAATTTGGGAGATTTCAACCAGGCTTTGCTTGCTAAACAGGCGTGGCGAATCCTGAATAATCCGGAGTCTTTGGTGTCTCGTTTCTATAAGAGTAGATACTTCCGGAGATCGTCAAATTTGGAGTGTGGTTTGGGGTCGAGACCGTCCTATGCATGGAGGAGCATTTTACATGGCCGAAACTTATTGAAGCAGGGATTAATGAAGACAATTGGGAATGGTCTGGACACTTATGTTTGGAAAGAGAAGTGGTTGTTTGAGAAACATCCTAGAGCTCCCTATTGGCTACAAACCTTCTTTGACATGAATTTGCGGGTTGCTGATTTGAGAGCCTCAGTTGATGGTCAGTGGGATACAGAAAAGATCCATGCTTTGTTTCCACCGGATGATGCTAAACAGATTCTAGCAATGGACATTGCGGAGACAAAGTTGGATCAGTACATATGGCCTTATACGCCATCTAGAGCTTATACGGTTAAGAGTGGCTATTGGTTGCTCAGAACATTGCCTACATTATATGAACCTCGTTCAGAGGATTGGGTAAAGACAACCGCGTTGAAAGCGAAGGTTTGGTCTGTGAAGACAGTGCCAAAAATTAAATCATTTTTTTGGAGGATTTTATATGGGGCTATTGCTGTATCTGAGAGGCTTGCCTCGAGAGGAATAATGCTGGATACAAGGTGTATGGTGTGTGGACATAATGAGGAGACTATCTGTCACATGATGTTTAGCTGTCTTGTAGCTCGTCAAGTTTATGCGGTTTCGAATGTTCCCCTGCCATCTGCTGGGTTCTCGGAGCATGATGTGGTGAAAAACTGGGAATTTTTGTTGAGTTTGATTCAGGACGAGGGACATCTGGAGGAGATTCGCAGGACAATTCCATGGCTGCTATGGGGTATATGGAAATGGCGAAATAATTTTGTCTTCCAAGGCAAGCAAATGGATATTCAAGAGCTGGTGAATATAGCTTATCAGGAATCATCACAATGAGTAGTAGCTCAAGCTATTGTTGGCTCTTGCGATAAATATTGGGAAGCAAACAAAACGATTATTGAGGTGAAGTGGAGAAGTCCAATGGTAGGGGTTGTTAAATGTAACATTGCTGCATCATGGAGAGATAACTTAACAGTGGTTGGTTGGGCGTAGATTGTCAGAGATAGTCAAAGTCAAGTATTGTATCATGCTAGGAGTGCGGTACAGGCTGCTGAAACGGGGATATTAGCGAACCTGCGGTGTTCCTTGTAGACTTTGGAGGCATTGCAGGTCTTAAATGTGACACGGGTGGAAGTGGATTGGATAATGCAGCAGCGGTTTCTGCAATTAGCAACCCGCGTGAGTGGCCGAGGTAAGCTTTCATACTGCAAGATATTCACACTGTTTTCTCGAGCTTTACCTACTGGGAATGTCACCAAGTGGCTGGATCAGCGAATCAGGTGGCAGTAGCTATTGCTAAAAGTGTCACAAGAGATGGCAGATTCCAATCATATTTTATCACTTGGAGGTCCATCTTGGTTGCATAATCAAGTGCGGTTTGATATGGGTCATTAGGATGTTTGGGTTTTGGCTCAATTCTATATGTTTCACTTGGAGAGACAGATTGACTTCAGTATCAAGTGTGGTTTGTTGTACTTTTGTTTCTTGGTTTCTCTATACTTTTATTGTTACTTAGTTTTCATCAGACGACAAAAAAATAATTAAGAAACATAATTAACAAACAAAACATTATATAATTCATCCCCACGTAGCGGGGGTAATACCTAGTTATTTATAATTGTTTGTCCACACTCCTATCCACGCCTGCACACTGCAGAGTGCAGCTGCTTTAGAAAATAAGCATTCTTGTTTTTTATTGCACTATTATTTACTTTTTATTTTATTTTTCTAGCAAGAGCAAGGAACTTAAATTTACAGAGAGTTCTTCAAAATTAATCAAATCTACCAATACGAGATATCTATTTTAAAATTTTTGAAGTATATTTTTGTATAATTTTTATGAATAGGATCAAAATTGAAATATATAAACTGATTCAATAATTCATATCCTTAATTATAATAATTTTTCTATATGATTATTCATCGATATCCTTTCTAATTTCTATCATTAACAATAAATATGATAATTAATAAAAATTTTAATATTCATCGAAATTCTGTTTATTTAATCCAAAATTATAATTTAAAACTAAAATTATTTAAAATCAAAATTACATGATATATATTAAAATTTAATAAAATTATTTATTCAATGTAATATTAGCATGTTCAAGAAAGCGCTAGACGATATCTGCGCGGTCAACCTAGACCACTTTCTTGAACACTTATATATACTTAGAATTCTTTCAAAGTCAATACTTAATTATTTAATAATTGATACTGTAAATCTTTGCAAATACAATAAAATAAAAAACAAAAAAATATCAATTATCTTACAATTGTATATAAAAATATATAAAATATTATCTCTTGGTCTACTACAGGTCAATACTCGTCTAATGTAAAAAATGAGCAAATTATCAAAAATATAATAATATTTCATTAATTTTGTTTGTGTTTTAACTTATTAATTATGACACCCAAGGGTGTTATTGTTGTGATCTGGAGGTGATATCATCAAGCCATTCTGATATAGTTGGACACACTCTTCTTCTTGAAGTAAAGCCTAAAGATGAACAACAATATCAGCAGCTGATGTCTTCTTCTGATGAAGCAATGTCATTTGATGGGTCGTCTATTCTCGATACACTCGAACGATATGATTGTTCTCGATTTTCAAGAAAGTGAAATTCGATATCTGAACTTGAAGGAGACTGTTTCTAAAGATTTGATGCACTTTCGCAAACGCCTCAGTGTTAGCTAAACGTTTCATCTATGACACTGTAATTGTCATGTAACTTCATACTATCTTTCCTTCTTCATGGAACTTGGGATTGGGGTTATTGCTTACAGTCCTCTAAGACAAGTTTTCTTCGCATCTGAACCCAAGCTTGTTGAGAACCTAGACAAGAATGACTTAGAAAGGCAAGTATATAGGCCTTGTTTGACTTGTTTGTTGTTGAGTCTTAGCTCAGCTGTGGAAACATAATCTATGTAGAGAACGAACATAGATAAGAGTAAGCTATATACCCTCGATGTTCTAAGATTTTCTATTTTCTTAAGACAATTATATTTTGCCTCTTATTAAAATTTCAGTTATCATTTTGTATATATTTTTTTACAATTAATTTAATTAAAGAAAAAAACAAAAACAATTGTACAAATGGTAATCAGACAGGTTGCGTTGTTTTGCAGACAATGTTAAAAACAAAAGAAAAAGTGACGCTATAATTTTTGATGTGAATTAAAGCGTCGATTTTCTAAATGTCGCAAAGAAATTTTACATCGTCCCATAATACGTCAATTATTAAAACGACTTCATACTATTATTAGAGTAAGTTTATTAATGATGTTAACCAAAACCTTGTTTTCAATTTGAAGTACGAGTAAAATATCGTTGGCGGACGTTACAAAAACTTTAAATGGTATTAAATTTTAACCCCAAATATTGCAAAGACAATCTTTACCAACTGTTTTCTTTGTTATAGTATTGTGTGTAGTTTTGCCAAAAACAAACGTTAGTCAAAATAACGACAAAAATCTACAAAAACATTGGTAAAGTCTACTAAAACTATTGTAAAATTTGAGCTAAGTTCTGCCCCAATAAAACAAAAAATCTCAATTTTTTTTTTTTTGTGTGAAGCAGAGGACTATTAATTAATATTTACAACCATCAGAAATTTTTGCGTATGCTGAATAGTTAAGCTAAAAGAATCAATATTAAGGTAATTTATAGAACCATCAATACTGGTCAAGTAATAATAATTAGAGAACTTTTTCAATACTGGTCAAGTAATATTTTTAAAGCATATTTAGTTAAGCCTATAATATTGGAAAACCTTAAGTCAATATGCTGAAAAATACATATTTAATTATGTATAAAATAATTAATATTACTTGACCAGTATTGAAGCATAATAAGCTAAGAAAATAATTTTTAATACATCTATAGGGAAATAAATTAAAAGATCATATTATTTTGCATCTTTGACTGGGAAAAAAACATGAAACATATTTTGCATATTATATATATAATCAGTCTAGGTGAAGAACAACTCATTAAAAAAAAGTTGAGAGAACATCACTAAAATAATAGCTATCACTATGAAAACTTTGGTGGCATTTTGTTTTACTATCATCTTCATCGTATCTTTTGTTCATTCTCTTCCTACAACTGCTGAAAGTCCAGGTAATTGGTTACTGTTATTCATACCTTCATCTGGTTACTGTTATTCATACCTTCAGTTTGTAATTATCATCATGATGCTTTCACTCTTTGTTAATGGGTATGATTATTGTTAATAATGTATATAGGTTATCGACCTAGCCGAATAGTGCGTCCATTTCTCAAATGTTTTGGGCATAACGTGTGTCCCACGGGAGGACGAGAACTCTGCAATCATATTTGTACTGCAAGACTAAGATATGTTCGTGGCTTTTGTGTTAATACACAAAAATGTTGTTGTGCTGATATTTAATACAAGAAATAACTAATACGTGTCTAAGATTAAATTATATAATCAAATGTATTGGTATCTGCTTAAAAAAATAAATCTATAATTTTCACATGTTTTTGAATATACAGGGAAGAACTAGAGCGGAGTACATAAACTTTACCAAATCAAAGTTAGATTGATTTTCAAGCCATACATTTTCTAGAAGTTAAATAAAAGCTAATATAAGTTAAGGAATAATAAAATGTAAGAAATGAAAAATAAAATCAGCCAATACATCTTCGCGTGAATAGATTTGGTAAATGTGTTACATATATTGACTCTATTATTGTGAATCTTATACTCCCTCCATTTCATAATAAATAATGTCTTCAAAATTATTTTCTTTCATATTTTTTGATGTTATCATAATAACTTTAAATGTTATGTAGAATCTATTGTTATTCAATCAAGATTTTGTTAAACTCTATTAAAGTTTGGTCTTATTAGTTTCTGATTTGTAAAAAGTCACTTAAAATTTTAATAAATTTGAGGTTATTGGATTCAGAATTTTATAAAGTGAACAAAAATTTTGTGTTATTCAATTAAAACAAAAGAATCTAGGATTGTCAATGAATTCAATTATTATGTTATTGATTTATGATTTTATACACTTTTCAGAAAACAAAGTCATAGAATGTATCATTGAAGTAGAGAAATTGTTTGGGAGACTTTACAAGATTATATAAAAACTAATCAATAAAATTATTGAAAACTCTCTAGCAGTCCTTTAAATTCTTTCACTTATTCATTTTCTATGATTTTACTGAAGTCATCAAAATTCTTTAGAAAAAAGAATCAAATAACACCCTTAAGTTAAGCTAAAAGAATTAATATTAAGGTAATATATACAACCATCAATATTGGTCAAGTAATAATATTTAGAGAACCTTTTCAATATTGGTCAAGTAATATTTACAACCATAAGATTTTAAGCATATTTAGTTAAGCATATAATATTTTGAAACCTTAACTAAATATGCTGAAAATACATATTTAATTATGTA
>NC_025689.1:14851310-14854311 GCF_000633955.1 Camelina sativa
TTCCAACACGTTCCTAGCCTTGGATCTTCAATCCCACAGCAAGATCTCACCAAAAACGCCTTGAAATCTCACAAACTCTCTCAAGAACCTTAGGAACTGTTTTTCTCCTTCCTTTTTCTCTCAAACGGCGCAAGACAACCAAAAACACGACCCTAGGTCGTTTTCTTTCTTTTAAACCTCGGTCCAATGGTTTCCTTAAACCAAACCAAACCAAATTGATCAAAAATCCAATCTGGTCGAACTGGAAATAAGTGGTGTTGACGGACACCACCTTGGTGTCCATCGACACCCATCCCCAAAAACCAATTTTTAGTTCGCGGATGTTACAATTCTCCCCCACCAATCTAGATTTGTCCTCGAATCTCGAACGACCATCAGCCAAGGACTCCTGTGCAGCCGTCTCCACGGCCCGCACTCCTCCGACCGATCTACATAAGGTCACCTCTAGGCGATAGACTCACGCTCCAGGCGTCATTTGCTCTCGACTTTTGGACTTTCCTTTACCCATAGGCCTAAACCTTGAGTTTTTATTGGCTCCTCATCAGACCTAAGTCTGCATGCCATAATGTTGGCTCCTCATCGGGCCTAGACCCGCATGCCATAATATATAAGGAAAATCCAACTCGTCTCTCGGGTTGCCACCCTACAGCGCGCCCCCGGATCGTCATCCGAAGTCGATATACCAACCATATTCCCAAATCACAAAGTCTCTGAATATGGGAGTACTAGGAGAACCTAAGTCCTCCAAGAGTCGCGAGCAAACGATTCTGAACACGTCTGAGTCCTATATATCCCTATATAGGTTTCCTTCCCGTGGCTCGCGTAAAACATCTCAATGTCCTACCAACCACATATCCCCTCACTGGAATACCACATGACCACNGGACCGTCACAAAGACACTCTGGCTAAAAATCCCGTCACAAAGACCATTTGTCCCGAAGGACCGTCACAAAGACCATCTGCCCCGAAGGACCGTCACAAAGACACTCTGGCTAAACAACCCGCCACAAAGGCCAAACAAATGTCCTAAAGAGGACCGCCACCAAGGCCAAACAAATGTCCTAAAGAGGACCGCCACCAAGGCCAAACAAATGTCCTAAAGAGGACCGTCACAAAGACACTCTGGCTAAAAAGCCCGTCACAGAGACCATCTGTCCCGAAGGACCGTCACAAAGACCACACAATGTCTAAAAAGACCGCCACACACTGGCACACTGACTCAAAAGTCCGCCACTAAGGCCACACACAAGCCCTTCCAAGGCTCTCCACCGCTAAAATGGGCAAATTCTAACTCCCGTAAAACTTTCCATATTTAGCACTTTCCATTTTTGGAAACTTTCCACTTTTGGAACTTCCATTTCAGGAAACTTTCCTCCAAAATCCCGCTTCACGAGAACTTTGTACCCCGAACACCACCTCATCTCGTTACTGAGTCGCACAACCAACCACCCCAAGCGACCGAGTAACAAGAAGAGATGGGCTGGAATACTCCATTCCCGCTCCAGCCACGGATTACAGATGGGACCAAGCTAAACAAGCTCAAGTCGCGGCTTGCTTCTCATACCACTTCTTGAACCTTTCCTTCATCTTTGCCTCAAGCTCCCAAGTCTGCTTCTCAACACCATCACAGTCCCACAAGACTCGCATCAAAGGAATCTTCTTCTTCCGAAGTTCCTTGATCCTCCTCTCGAGAACNATCATATACCTGCCACAAGGGCCGCCACTAAGGCCAAACAAATGTCCTAAAGAGGACCGCCACTAAGGCCAAACAAATGTCCTAAAGAGAACTGCCACCAAGGCCAAACAAATGCCCTAAAGAGGACCGTCACAAAGACACTCTGGCTAAAAATCCCGTCACAAAGACCATTTGTCCCGAAGGACCGTCACAAAGACCATCTGCCCCGAAGGANTCTGAATGGACCCATATACCTGGGACTCAACTTAGTCTCTGACAATGACCTGTTCGGACCCCGCAACATGGCCATCTTGAGGTACACTCTNTTCCAAGGCTCTCCACCGCTAAAATGGGCAAATTCTAACTCCCGTAAAACTTTCCATATTTAGCACTTTCCATTTTTGGAAACTTTCCACTTTTGGAACTTCCATTTCAGGAAACTTTCCTCCAAAATCCCGCTTCACGAGAACTTTGTACCCCGAACACCACCTCATCTCGTTACTGAGTCGCACAACCAACCACCCCAAGCGACCGAGTAACAAGAAGAGATGGGCTGGAATACTCCATNATCACAAAGTCTCTGAATATGGGAGTACTAGGAGAACCTAAGTCCTCCAAGAGTCGCGAGCAAACGATTCTGAACACGTCTGAGTCCTATATATCCCTATATAGGTTTCCTTCCCGTGGCTCGCGTAAAACATCTCAATGTCCTACCAACCACATATCCCCTCACTGGAATACCACATGACCACACAAGGATCATATACACGCCACAAGGGCCAAACAAAATGTCCTAAAGAGGACCGCCACCAAGGCCAAACAAATGTCCTAAAGAGGACCGCCACCAAGGCCAAACAAATGTCCTAAAGAGGACCGTCACAAAGACACTCTGGCTAAAAAGCCCGTCACAGAGACCATCTGTCCCGAAGGACCGTCACAAAGACCACACAATGTCTAAAAAGACCGCCACACACTGGCACACTGACTCAAAAGTCCGCCACTAAGGCCACACACAA
This sequence comes from Camelina sativa, assembly GCF_000633955.1. Classification (NCBI taxonomy): domain Eukaryota; kingdom Viridiplantae; phylum Streptophyta; class Magnoliopsida; order Brassicales; family Brassicaceae; genus Camelina; species Camelina sativa. The sequence continues at coordinate 14,854,003 of NC_025689.1, forward strand.
GCCCTTCCAAGGCTCTCCACCGCTAAAATGGGCAAATTCTAACTCCCGTAAAACTTTCCATATTTAGCACTTTCCATTTTTGGAAACTTTCCACTTTTGGAACTTCCATTTCAGGAAACTTTCCTCCAAAATCCCGCTTCACGAGAACTTTGTACCCCGAACACCACCTCATCTCGTTACTGAGTCGCACAACCAACCACCCCAAGCGACCGAGTAACAAGAAGAGATGGGCTGGAATACTCCATTCCCGCTCCAGCCACGGATTACAGATGGGACCAAGCTAAACAAGCTCAAGTCGCGGCTTGCTTC
>NC_025689.1:14855636-14858520 GCF_000633955.1 Camelina sativa
GTCGCTCCTGGATGAATGGATAACTTGCTCGCATGAGCCTCCCTCAGAATCTCCTGCCTCATCTCCTCATCCTTGGGCACACACACACGACCGTGCACCAAGATAGTACCATTATCTGAGACCTGATACTCTGAATCCACATCCTTAGAGGCATTCACCAGCCCCAAATCCTTCTCCTGAGCCAACCGCACTCTACTCAGAAGATCTGCTCTATCTACTGCTTCCAAACCCAACGGTTCCTGTGAAACAGCACANATAAGCTCAAAGCACCGATCTCCCCTACCAGAGACTCCATCTCATGCTCTTAAGCCGAAGCTACCCTCTTCCGACTCAGAGCATCTGCAACCGTGTTAGCCTTACCAGGATGATAGGCTATCTCCAAATCATAATCTGCCACAAGCTCCATCCACCGCCTCTGTCTCAAATTCAGCTCAGGCTGAGTGAATATATACTTCAGGCTCTTATGATCTGTAAACACCTGTACCTTTGCACCATAAAGATAAGATCTCCAAATCTTCAGGGCAAAAACTACAGCACCCATCTCCAAATCATGAGTAGGATAGTTGCCTTCATGCACCCGCAACTGCCGCGAAGCATAGGCAATCACCTTCCCATGCTGCATCAGAACACAACCCAAACCAACTCTAGATGCATCTGTATAAACCACATAGGGTTCTCCCTGCTCAGGCAAAGCCAACACTGGCGCAGTAGTCAACATCTCCTTCAGGCTTGCAAAGCCTTCCTCACACTCTTCTGACCAGACAAAAGGAACATCCTTCCCTGTCAACTTAGTCATAGGACGTGCTCTGCTTGCAAACCCCTGCACAAATCTCCTGTAGTACCCTGCCAATCCAAGGAAACTCCTGATCTCTGTGGCATTCTGCGGTCTAGGCCAATCTCTGATAGCCTGAATCTTCTCTGGATCTACAGAAACCCCCTCTGCAGAAACAATGTGACCCAGAAAGCCCATCTCACGCTGCCAAAAACTACACTTGCTCAACTTGGCAAACAACTTCTGCTCCCGCAGCTTCTCCATAACTGCCCTCAAATGCACTGCATGCTCCTCAGGACTCTTAGAATAAACCAGGATATCGTCGATGAAAATGATGACAGATACATCCAGAAACTCCTGAAACACACTGTTCATCAATCTCATAAACGCTGCTGGCGCGTTAGTCAATCCGAAGGGCATCACCACAAACTCATAGTGCCCATATCTCGTCCTGAAAGCAGTCTTCCTCACATCTGCCTCATCTATCGGTATCTGATGATAACCCGACGCCAGATCTACCTTGGAGAACCAAGTAGCACCCCTCAACTGATCCAACAACTCATCGATCCTAGGAAGAGGATACTTGTTCTTCACAGTGACCCGGTTCAAACCCCGATAATCAATACACAACCTGAAACTCCCATCCTTCTTCTTCACAAACAACACCGGCGCTCCCCACGGTGATACACTAGGACGGATGAATCCCTTACTCAACAAATCTTCTAGCTGCTTCTTCAGCTCTGCCATCTCTGCTGGAGCCATTCTGTAAGGAGCCTTGGATAACGGTGTCGTCCCCGGTTCCAGTTCAATGGTAAAAGGATCCGACCGAGATGGTGGTAATCCCTGCAAAGACTGAAACACATCCTCAAACTCTTCCACTACTGGAATACCGCTAACCGTAGACTTCCCCACTGACTCTGGCATAGATATAGTAACCAGATAAGCCTCACGGCCCTTCTCGATCATCTTCCCAGCCTGAATGGCTGAGATCACGAGACTCCCCGAAGTCGGTCTAATACCCTGAAAAACCAACTTCCCTCCTGGACGCTCAAACTCCACTCTACCCCGATAGCAATCCAAATGCACCATATGCCGATGCATCCAATCCATCCCGAGAATAACATCATACAGCTCCACTGGACTGATAAGCAAATCTGCTGGCCACGACTCTCCTGCGATCTGAATATCAATTCCTCTAGCTCGTCCAATCACTCTCAGGAACTCGCCTCCCGCAACTCTGACAACTCCTGCACGCTCTCCAGGATCCCCGCTGATCCCCGCACACTCTGCACACTCTGGAGTAATGAAGCTATGCGAAGCTCCAGAATCAAACATAACATGGGACTTAAACCCGCCCACCAACAAGGTCCCTACACAAACCTCATGTGTTGAGAACCTAACACTTTATCACAGGAAACATATACAATCTGAACCTACTAAAATTCACAAAGTTTAAGTACCAGAAAATATACCTGTGATCGCCCCGGCACTGGTTCCACCAGTCTCAGCTGTCGTGTAAACCCGTGGCCCCTGCTCAATCCGTGCCACCTGCTGACCACCAGGCTGCACCTGCTGCAACGCTGCCACGGCTGCCGGCTGCAACTTGGGACAAAAAGGCCTGATGTGCCCTGTCTCCCTACAGTGATAACATACCCGAGGTCCTGTCGACGGAACACTCCTCTTGGGACAACTAGCAACCCTGTGATCCTTACTCCCACAACCGAAGCAACCCGCACCACTCGGCTTCTGCGTAGCCTCCCACTTCCTCTTGGTTCCCTGAGCATGCCTACCGCCCCTGCTAGAACCACCCTGCTGCTGAGCCTTACTAGGCTGAACTGCTGGAGCTACCGCCACTGACTGTGCCCGGATATCCTCCTCAATCTCTGCTGCAGTCTTAACCAGCTCTGCACACGTAGCATAACTCAACCCTCTACAGTGAACTCTCAACTCATCACGTAGAACCCTCAAAAACCTCCTGATCTGAGCCTCCTCAGACTCCAAAGCCTGACCCCCATAACAAAGAAGTCGACTGAACTCCAAGTCCAGCTCCCGCACTGACCGTGTCCCCTGAGACAACTGAAGGAACTGCACCTCCAACCGATCCAATGCCTC
>NC_025689.1:14859717-14859975 GCF_000633955.1 Camelina sativa
AACATTGATTCCAAAGTTCCAAAACAAGCAACAAACAAACACACAAACCAGGAAATCAAACATCGTCTCGCTGGAAGGGAGGTGTCGACCGACACCAGCCTAGTGTCGATCGACACTGGCTCAATGGTGTCGACCGACACTACCCCAGAGTGTCGATCGATGCCTGACTTGTTGGTGTCGACCGACACCAAGTGGTGTCGATCGACACTCACTCTGCAACTGCGATCCGCGCGAAGTCGAGAGTCGAATCTTGCTCCC
>NC_025689.1:14860075-14862388 GCF_000633955.1 Camelina sativa
GTTGCACGGTCTTTTATAGTTATTCTCGGGACACAGCGGAATTTTCAAAGCAGTCTGATTGGTGGACTCAGCGGCGGTTACATCCCATTACTCTATATAAATAGGGATGAAGGTTGGGGGAATAAATCATTCTAACTTCCACCAGCGTAAGAAATAGAAGGATGCCAGCAAGAACTCGATCCGCATTGCTGAGACAGGCCCGGGAAAGGATAGCCGCCGCATCCGGCAATCGGGAGCCGGAAAATCCCATTCCACAGGAGGTAGGAGAGACGTCCCGATCTCGTGAGGTCGCTCCAAACTCAAATACTGTCGACCCCGGTGTGTCTCCCCTTCAGCTAGAACTCCGAGAGTACCGAGCTCGGCGAAAGAGGATGGGCGCGTATATTCGGGCGCTTCGGCTGAAACTTGACCAGCTCCATCGTTTTTACCGTTTAGAGGGAACCATTCTAGTCCTGGAAGACCTTATCGTCGAAGGTTACTTCTTGGCACACTGGCGAATGGTCCGTCTACTTGATGAGCACAAGGCGTGCAAAGAACTGGTCGATCAGATGGATGTACCCGATCTCCAGAAAGGCGATCGCGAACCCCTGAGGGAAACCGCCTTCCCGTTCGTGACGGATGTCTGGGCCTATCGAGCTTGCTTGACTAGGTTAATCCGATACGTCAATTTCCTGGAGTCGTCGGGTGAAGCCTTCCGCGAGCGCCATCTTCTTGAAGGCCCATGTGCCTTTATAGAGGACATGATGTCCAGAGGCTCCGGATTGCCAATCGAAAGGCTAGAGGCCTTACAACGGGTACGAGATTTCTGTCGAATTGCGGTGAACGAACTCGCAGTGGAGGAACCATTGGAGACTGACATATCTGGCCCAGCTCCCGTTCTGCGATTGCAGGACCGTCCAGAACGCTAGAGGGTTGGTGGCGAAACTTTTCGATCGGGCTCCCCCGACCAGAGATCTCTCGTTTAGGCGTTGTTATTATATATATTTTTTGTTGTTGTTTGGATGAAGTGTAATGGAAACTAATCAAAACGATTTTAGTGAAGTTTAATGTCATGGCTGAGTTATAAAATTTACGGCTGAGTTATAGCTTTTACGGGAAAACGAAATATATAGTCGATTCATGTCATGACTGAGTTATCAAAGAAACAATCAAACGACTGATTTATACGACTGATTATATGGCTGAGTTATAGTTTATTACGACTGAGTTATCATGATACAGGACGAAATATATCGTCGATTCATGTGATGGCTGAGTTATAGTGTGTTATGGCTGAGTTATAGTGTGTTATGGCAGAGTTATACTACTTGACAGATGAGTAATACCACAAAATAAAGTAATAATACTTTGACAGATGAGTAATAACACAATATAAACTATAGAGCACAAGTTTTCGCATTGTGCCCAACTTGCTTACATCGCGAACATGCGTGTTGCTTCCTAGGGCGTTTATTTTCAGTGGCAACTTCCAAAGATGATTTAATCCTACGCTTCTTTGGTCTTCCTGGCTGGTTCACAACAATCGGAGGCAAGCACTTCTGATTATCCACAATTTCAGGAGCAGGGAATGATTCATCTGGAGGCATGATTGAACCAGCCCATCCGTTAACCAAATCGACACTCCTAAATTTCGTATCGCACATGGATATACGAGACACATCCATATGCTCTGCAGCTGCGATTGCATGGATGCATGGTATTTTCTCGTGGTCGAAACGACGGCATGTGCAACTTTTTATTTCTAGATTTACAACATGCAAAGATGATCCATATTTCACTTCAACACGTACAGCATCAATCGTTTGTACCTCCATAAGTCTTGCTCCGGTGACACGGTCCTATAAGGAAGTAGAACAAAAAACAAAAACGTTTTAGGCTGAGTTATGAAAGCAATTATGGCTGAGTTATTGAAACAACAATGGCTGAGTTATGGAAACTATAATGGTAATGGCTGAGATAAGGAAACAATTATGGCAGAGATATGGTAACTGTTACGGCTGAGTTATCAACATTGACGACTGAGTTATGTAAAATTACCTGTAATAGTTTCTCAACACCTCGAGTGAGCGTTGTTTGCTGCATTCAGAAAACCATCTGGTCATCATATCCCGTATCGATTCTAGAAGTTGAACTATGGGAACACTTCTAGCATTTGACAGTGCATGGGAACACCTCGAGTGAGCGTTGTCATTAAATTGTACCTTTCACCCGGGAAATGAACACGCACCCACATTCGGACACCAGCTCGTTGGAGGTATCCATGTAGTTCGGGATGACGTGCTTCAATCTCATTGAAAGCCTCATTAAAATCAG
>NC_025689.1:14863706-14866453 GCF_000633955.1 Camelina sativa
TCAGCCGTAACTACATCTCATAAGTCAGCCATTTTTCATAACTCAGCCAGTCGGAAAATGGCAACTCAGCCGTGTCGTTGTGATAACTCAGTCAAAATTTTGACAACTCAACCGTGTCGTAGCGATAACTCAGCCAAAATCTTGACAACTCAACCATCAGGTGAAAACTCAGCCATTACTACAGCTGAGTTACGCGCATAACTCAGCCAAATTTAATAAGTCAGCCATAACGCTTGGCTGACTTATGAGCATAACTCAGCCAGATTTTCATAAGTCAGCCGTCCGCTCTTACTCAAATGTTTTTCCGATAACTCAGCTGCAACATACCTATAACTCAGCCGCAACATACTCTGTATCGCGTTACGGCTGAGTTATGGTTACACGTCAGCGATTTCTGACGTGGCAATGGCATTTTTGTAATAACGTTTTTTCCGGTAACATAAAACAGGGGCACGCTGGGTATTTTGAAAATACCCGAAACATTCTAGTAATAAAAAAAATTTTGTAGATTCTGGTAATATTACCTAAAATGAGTAACATTTGAGTAATTCACCCATAATTTATTGTGTAGTCTTGAGTCCTTGTGGAATTCGACCCCTAAGTATTACAGTGATCTCTTAATTTGAGAGAGTAGCTCTAGGGTTAATTTGAGCATATCAAATTTTGGGGCTGTTGCCGGGGACTCTCTGATCTACCATTAGATTTGAGTTTTTAATTTCGTCTAAATTTTTATTTTTATTTTCTACTTACACGTTTTTGTTTTTCTTCTCTTTGGTGTTTCAGGTGCATGCCTCATAGACCTCACACAAGGAGCAACAAGTCTGGTCCAAGTGTGAATTTGTCAAACCAAGAGTTGGGAAAACTTGAGCGTGAGAATAGAAAAGCAGCTAAATCTCTGAAGATGGTTAATCCAATCATTCTGATGCGTGATGAGGCTGGTGTTTTGAGGGATCAAGAGGGCCACTTGCGCAATGAGCAGGGCCAAAAGCTTGATGCAGAAGGAAACGTGATTGATGAACCTGTTGTCAAAGAGCAGGCTGTCGTGAACCAGCAAGCTGGTGTCGTTAATGATCCGAATCTTGGTGTCGATCGACACCAACCAGGTGGCATCGATCGACACCCACCTGCAGCAGACATACGTGGAGCTGCCAACCACGTCCAAAACCCGGTTCGAAGACAGGAGCACAACCGAGACTTGATCAGGACCATTGCTGACTACAACCGGACTGATCTGGTGTATGAGAACCGGTCCGCTATTGTTCCACCTCCATTCTAGAGGAACGATTTTGAGTTGAAACCTGCTTACTTTCAACTAGTTGGACAGAGACCTTTCTCTGCTTTGCCCAACGAGAAGCCCTTGGACCACATTGAGCATTTTGAGGATCTGGTGACTAGCATCAAATCTAATGGGGTGACTGAGGACTACATCTTCTGCAAACTCTTCCCTTACTCACTTGCGGGAGAGGCATCTCAGTGGTTGAAGCAGTTGCCAGCTGGATCATTGACAAACTGGCGTGATGTCAAGGTGGCTTTCTCAACTACTTCTATGATGATGCAATGTCAAGATGAGTTGAGAATCAAGCTGTCTTCTTTTAAGCAAAGACCAGATGAAGCTTTCAAAGCAGCTTGGGTGAGATTCAAGGCTTACCAAAGGGACTGTCCACACCATGGTTTCTCAAAGGTTCAATTGCTAAGTATCTTCTTCAGAGGGTGTGACTGGGAGTATCAATTGGCTTTAGATGCTGCAAGTCATGGGAATTTCAAGACAAGACTTCCAGAAGATGCTGAATGTTTGATTGAGAAGTTAGCTGCTAGCAATAGTACTAAGAGAGCAGATGCTGAAAGGAAGATATTACATGGAGGATATGATTCCGACCAGTTAGCTTCTGTTAATGCTAAGCTGGATTCAGTGCATAATCTCCTTGTGGGCAAGAAGTCAGTTCACTTTGCTGCTGAAGTTGAGACATTTGAGCCACAACCTGAGACAAGGAATGAAGAAGCCGATGTCAACTTTGTCTATGGAAATCAAGGTCATAGATTCAGTAATCAGCAAGGCAACAGGCCTTACAGTGGGAACTTTTCAGGCTACACTTCCAAGCCAGAGTATCAGCAGCAGCAACAGGGCACTGGGTACACTAGGACTTATGGCAAAAGTTCATATCAGTCTCCTCCTCCAAAAACAGCTGAAAGTAGTAAGATGGAAGCTATGCTTGAGCAGCTTTTGCAAGGTCAGGAGCAAATGACAGTGACTTTCAATGGAAAACTTGACAATGTATACACAGATCTTAATGGGAAGTTGGAAGCTTTGAACATTCATGTCAAGAAGCTGAAAAGTCAGGTTGCACAAACAGCTGGATCCGTAAAAAGGCAAAAGGGTTTTCTTCCTGGAAGAACTGAATCAAACCCCAAGCATGCATGTAATGCCATATCTGTGAGGGATGAAGATGATGTTGAAATTGTTTCTGCAGAACAGGGTGAAAAATTGTCAAATCTTTCAACTCCAGATGTTGGTGTCGACCGACATCACCTGGGTGTCGGTCGACACTCCTCTAAGACGAACCCAGAAACTGCAAAATCTCTGGTTCCAGCTGCTGAAAGGGTCTACAAGCCTAAGGTTCATTTTCCCAAGCCAAGAAAGTCTAAGCAGGAGATGGAGGAAGCTAGATGCAAGGCAATGATGGACAAGGTGATGATTGAGATGCCATTGATTGATGCAGTAAAGCTTTCACCACCACTAAAACGCTATG
>NC_025689.1:14866905-14869172 GCF_000633955.1 Camelina sativa
GAGTACAATCATTCAATGTAGGACTGCTAAGAAGTTACCAGATCCTGGAAGCTCTGTACTTGATTGCTCAATCTCAGCAGGAAGGTTTTCTCACTCACTTTGTGACCTTGGCTCTAGCATCAACTTGATGCCACATTCTGTTGCTGTGAGACTTGGGTTGATAGAATTCAAGCCAACTCAGATTTCTCTTATCTTGGCTGATCGCTCCCAAAGAATTCCTGAAGATGTTTTAGAGGATATTCCAGTTAAGGTTGGCAACTTCATGATTCCCACTGACTTTGTGGTGCTGAAGTATGATCAAGAGCCTAAAGATCCTCTCATCTTAGGAAGATCTTTCTTAGCTACAGTTGATGCAATCATAGATGTGCAGAAAGGACACATAACACTGAATGTGGATGGTTTGAGTATGAGTTTTGAGATGGATAAACTGAGGAGAGCTCCTACCATTGATGGACAGACGTTTTCTGTTGAGAAGATTGCTCAGATAAGCTGCAGAGAAGCAAATTCACGAGCATCAGAAGCAGTGTCGATCGACACCACCAAGAGGGTATCGATCAACACCCCTCCACGACCGAGACTAAGCTTGTCCAAAACTGATGCTCCAAGTCAGAAACCTGTTCCCAAATAGAAGAGTCACCAATCAACACTCCAGAGCCCTCTGGTAAGGCCAAGGTATGCTTCTCCTTCTCCTAAACTTCCTCCTATCATCAACAAGAATTTCAATGAGATAAAAACTGTTTTGCAGTTAACCAAGCCACGAGATTATTGTAGAGTGCTTGTTTCTTCTGTTGATGATTTTGTAGGACAGAAAAGATACCCTCCCATACCTAAGTCCCGCGATGGTCATGTTCTTAACATCCTTGGCAGACCTCATGCACCTAAAGCTTATACACCACCTTCGATGAAGAGGACTTCAATGCCATGTTCTGCTCCTCCGGATGCCTGAGCTCCAACACAGTCAAGCTAATGACTGAAAACAAGCGCTTAGTGGGAGGCAACCCACTCGCACGTTTTTCTTTTTCTTTTGATTTTGATTTTTATTTATTTTATTTTTATTTTTGCTTTCCTCTTACTTGATAACACTGGGGACAGTGTTGTTTAAGTCTGGGGGATGTTAGTTACTAACTATATTTTTTGTTTTTGAGTTTGAGTTGTATCAGTCAAAACCATAAAGTTTGAGTCAAATTTTTCAAAATTTTTCTTTTTGTCTTTGGGAATTATGATCTTGATTAATGATTTCTCTTATTTAGCTAACACTCTAATGATTATTTGTTTATGCTTGATCTCATAACTGAAACTTAGAAAGACTATGAGCCTTGTCAACAATCCTGAAAGCCCTTATTCAATGGATATCTGATTGAACTAACGTTGTCTCAACTTTTATCAGGATTTTAACCAGACTTAATCTCTTATTTTGGGGTTGGAAATCAGTGGACTAGACTTCTTGTCCCCTCTCTCTTCCCTTCAGTGCTTTAAAAAAAAAAAAAAAAAAGATGAGATAATTTTGATCAGTTTAACGTAATAACAAAACTCTATAATTTATTGTGTAGTCTTGAGTCCTTGTGGAATTCGACCCCTAAGTATTACAGTGATCTCTTAATTTGAGAGAGTAGCTCTAGGGTTAATTTGAGCATATCAACCTCTCAACTACAAACTATAATAAAATTATTTTTTACAACACTATGTCCGCTCTAGCACCCAAGATGCCGGATCTCCCCGACGACGTTTTCATAAAAATCGTTTCCCTTGTTGCAGATTATGGTGGATGGACCTCACTTGGTTCTATTTTAAGGGCTGGTCGTAGGGGGAAAAATGCAGTATACAGTAAAGAAGTTCTAAAGACAACTGCTATCTATTGCCTTTGTACTGATCCTCATCAAAAATCAACACATCCAATGCCCCTGATGGTGGCCTCCAAATTGAAGGGTGGCACATGCCTTTCTTCGTCAAATGCTTTGACGCCGGCAACCCCATTGCCATTTACTTCGAAGGGCTAAGGGTTGTGGCTGAGGATAGAGATATCCAACGTGGGATTAATATTCTCAGTCGTATTGTACGGCCGATGCTTATGCCATCTTAGCATGTGGGGTACTAAGTATTTGTCAAGGGAATGAGGTTATGGCCGTCCATTACCTCCAGCTGTTTGATGCAAATAATTATCCTCTTATGTCTTCGGATGCCATTGTAACCGGTAATTATTTTCTGGATGATTTATCTTGTTTTAATACAGCCCGGAAAAACTCATACTCAGCCTCCCATCGCTATCC
>NC_025689.1:14869677-14954125 GCF_000633955.1 Camelina sativa
TTTTTCATGTATTAAACGTCCCTTTTTTCTTCGGCTAATTCTATGTATCCACCTTTCATGCTTCCACATTTTAGTATCTACTCTCACTTTGAGGCTGAGTTATAGTTTTACGGGAACACGAAAGATCACGTCGATTCATGTGACGGCTGAGTTATAGTGAATAACGGATGAGTTATCAAAATAAAAAATCTATATGGCTGAGTTATCAAAAGAAAGATCGCGTCTATTATTAGGTTAACTTGCCAAAATATTGCTTAACGGCTGAGTTATAGTTTTGCGGGAAAAAGAAAGATATAGTCGATTCATGTCATGGCTGAGTTATAGTGAGTTATGACTGTGTTATCGAAAGAAACAATATGAAAACAAACGACTAATATTTATACGACTGATTATATGGCTGAGTTATATTTTATGACGGCTGAGTTATCGTGATACAGGATGAAATGTCTCGTCGATTCATGTGATGACTGAGTTATAGTGAGTTATAGCTAAGTTATCAATTCATGTGATGGCTGAGTTATAGTACTTGACAGATGAGTAATAACACAAAATAAAATAAATCTCCCTAACTATAGAGCACAAGTTTTGGCATTGTGCCCAACTTGCTTACATCGCGAACATGCGTGTTGCTTCCTAGGGCGTTTATTTTCAGTGGCAACTTCCAAAGATGATTTAATCCTACGCTTCTTTGGTCTTCCTGGCTGGTTCACAACAATCGGAGGCAGGCACTTCTGATTATCCACAACTTCAGGAACAGGGAATGATTCATCTGGAGGCATGATTGAACCAGTCCATCCGTTAACCAAATCGAAACTCCTAAATTTCGGATCGCACATGGATATACGAGACACATGCATATGCTCTGCAGCTGCGATTGCATGGATGCATGGTATTTTCTCGTGGTCGAAACGACGGTATGTGCAACTTTTTATTTCTAAATTTACAACATGCAAAGATGATCCATATTTCACTTGCACATGTACAGCATCAATCGTTTGTACCTCCATAAGTCTTGCTGCGGTGACACGGTCCTATTAAGAAAACACGTTTTAGGCTGAGTTATGAAAATAATTACGGCTGCGTTATTGAAACAACAATGGCTGAGTTATGAAAACTATAATGGTAGTGGCTGAGATAAGGAAACAATAATGGCTGAGATATTGTAACTGTTATGACTGAGTTATCAACATTGACGACTGACTTATGTAAACTTACCTGTAACAGTTTCTCAACACCTCGAGTGAGTGTTGTTAGCTGCGATTTTGCATCCTCTCTCCATTCAGAAAACCATCTGGTCATCATATCCCGTATCGATTCTAGAAGTCGAACTATGGGAAGACTTCTAGCATTTGACAGTGCATTGTTCATTGATTCTGCAATCTTCGTTGTCATTAAATTGTACCTTTCACCCGGGAAATGAACACGCACCCACATTCGGACTCCAGCTTGTTGGAGGTATCCATGTAGTTCGGGATGACGTGCTTCAATCTCATTGAAAGCCTCATTAAAATCAGTTAGCCTAAAACACTTTGCCGCTTTTTTCACCAGAGGGAACAAATGTTTTCCTTTGAACTTCACCAAGATGTTCTTATACAAATGGTAAGTGCAAATTCCACGTGAAGCCAACGGATACACTTGACGAATCGCTTTCCCTATTGACTGATGTCTGTCGGAGATTACCGCAAGATCCTTTTCGTCTGGAATGGCAACTTTGAGTTGTGTAAAGAACCAACGCCAAGACTCATCATTTTCAGTGTCAACAACAGCGAAAGCTAATGGGAAAATTTGAAAGTTACCATCCTGAGCTAGGGCTGTTAGAAGTGTCCCTTTGTAACTACCATGGAGAAACGTTCCATCGACAACAACAACTTTGCGCATGAAAGCAAACCCAGCAATACTTGCACCAAAAGCAATAAAAACATATTTGAATCTATCTTCAACACCTATTTGAAGACGCGTGACTGTACCCGGATTTTCCCTTCTTAACTTGTATATGTAAGAAGGCAACTCGCTACAACTTTCCTCAGGAGTTCCCTGATCGATCTGCCTTGCATTCAGCAGCGTTCGATATGCCTTTCAATAACCCATCTGTTGACACCAGCAATTTAATAAATCAGCCATAATATATATATATATATATATATAACTCAGCCGATACATTTGAATAAGTCATCCGTAAATAATCAATAAATGAGCCGTAAAATGTAAATAACTCAGCCTATACATAACTATAAGTCAGCCATTATTATCAATAAGTCAGTCGAAACATAGTAATTACCTTTAGACTAAATTGCTTATTGAAAATGACTCCGANTGCACAACTATACACCCTCTATCGTCGGAGTTAAATACATATCTCTGTGTCTTTATCCAATTACCGGACACAACTAGTACCGGAAATGAATCCATGAATGAAGAACAAGGTGGAGAAGAAGTAGAAGAACAAGGTGAAGAAGAAAGTGAAGAAGAAATAGAAGAACAAGGTGAAAAAGAAGGTAAATAGTTCACTTATTAACCAGTTGAAGAACAAGACTCGAACGACGTTTCGTATTTCCGGAGAAAAAAGATGATGACATGGAATGCTGACATGAACGCTACGTCCGACGTGGCAAGTCAGCCATCAAACAATACCATAACTCGGCCTAATTAAAACTCAGCCACAACATGAAAAACATTACAGTAATTAAAAAGAAAAAAAAAATTGCTGCCAAACTAAGCCNTCCGTCACAGAACATGTGTGTTCCGAATCGTATACACGAACATGAAAATCCGGGTCATCCCCTTGTACTGATGCACGAACTCTCCAAAGACATCCTTTAACAAAACACCTAAAAACCACTTGTCTCGGATTTGAGGTTGGTACATTAAAATCAAATCCATCCCTAACCGAAATAAGTTTCACGTGATTCCTGAGCTGCTTTTTGCTACTGTATTGTTGTCCTACAACAATTTTTAGCGTTGACACCTCCAACCTAATAGCCTCCGTATTCATCTTCGATCCCGCAAAGTTATCATCTTTATGAGCTTTCTTCTGAGGAGGCGGAGTAGGTGGGTCTTCCACTTTACTTTGAGGCTTTCCCAATACAGAAAACTTCTCGTCATCAGATGACTCACCATCGGAGTCGTCGAAAACATCAAATCGGGTTGAAAATTCATCGTCTTCTTCTTCGTCAGATGCTACTTCAACAGCTTCTTCTTCGTCTTCTTCATTTTCTTTGTCAACGATCTNATCTTACCATAATCAAAACAAGTGCCTTCAAATCCCCCACCGCACACTTCGTATGTAGATTCTGCTTTCGAGTCTGCTTCGCCGAATCATACTTCCTCTAGCTCCACTAGTTTCTGCAGACTTTTTCGCCGAAAACTCTACACAGAGACGTAGCTGATCGGTTTTCCATAGCCCTAAAAAACATTGCAACTGTCGATCATTGGAGACAAAACCTGGTGGAGTATCATGCGCCATATGTTTCATTGCCCTGTTCGAGAACATGTAGCTCAGCTTTAGCTCATGGCTAAACAAGTCCAATCGGTAGTCTTCAAGAACAAGCTTCACAAGCTTCTCGTGTGTTGTGCCTCCATCTATTTGCACAACTATACACCCTCTATCGTCGGAGTTAAATACATATCTCTGTGTCTTTATCCAATTACCGGACACAACTAGTACCGGAAATGAATCCATGAATGAAGAACAAGGTGGAGAAGAAGTAGAAGAACAAGGTGAAGAAGAAAGTGAAGAAGAAATAGAAGAACAAGGTGAAAAAGAAGGTAAATAGTTCACTTATTAACCAGTTGAAGAACAAGACTCGAACGACGTTTCGTATTTCCGGAGAAAAAAGATGATGACATGGAATGCTGACATGAACGCTACGTCCGACGTGGCAAGTCAGCCATCAAACAATACCATAACTCGGCCTAATTAAAACTCAGCCACAACATGAAAAACATTACAGTAATTAAAAAGAAAAAAAAAATTGCTGCCAAACTAAGCCGCTTCATCAACTGAAAATATATAACTCAGCCGTATCGTTTGATAAGTCAGCCGTAACTGAATAACATTCTAGTAATTAATCTTTTGCTAATAAGTCAGCCGTCAAATGGCTGAGTTGTCAATAAGTCAGCCTATCACGGCTGAGTTATTGTTTTTTTACCATAACTCAGCCGTAACAACATCTCATAAGTCAGCCGTTTTTCATAACTCAGCCAGTCAGAAAATGGTAACTCAGCCGTGTCGTAGTGATAACTCAGCCAAAATTTTGACAACTCAGTCGTGTCGTATTGATAAANCATTGCCCTGTTCGAGAACATGTAGCTCAGCTTTAGCTCATGGCTAAACAAGTCCAATCGGTAGTCTTCAAGAACAAGCTTCACAAGCTTCTCGTGTGTTGTGCCTCCATCTATTTGCACAACTATACACCCTCTATCGTCGGAGTTAAATACATATCTCTGTGTCTTTATCCAATTACCGGACACAACTAGTACCGGAAATGAATCCATGAATGAAGAACAAGGTGGAGAAGAAGTAGAAGAACAAGGTGAAGAAGAAAGTGAAGAAGAAATAGAAGAACAAGGTGAAAAAGAAGGTAAATAGTTCACTTATTAACCAGTTGAAGAACAAGACTCGAACGACGTTTCGTATTTCCGGAGAAAAAAGATGATGACATGGAATGCTGACATGAACGCTACGTCCGACGTGGCAAGTCAGCCATCAAACAATACCATAACTCGGCCTAATTAAAACTCAGCCACAACATGAAAAACATTACAGTAATTAAAAAGAAAAAAAAAATTGCTGCCAAACTAAGCCGCTTCATCAACTGAAAATATATAACTCAGCCGTATCGTTTGATAAGTCAGCCGTAACTGAATAACATTCTAGTAATTAATCTTTTGCTAATAAGTCAGCCGTCAAATGGCTGAGTTGTCAATAAGTCAGCCTATCACGGCTGAGTTATTGTTTTTTTACCATAACTCAGCCGTAACAACATCTCATAAGTCAGCCGTTTTTCATAACTCAGCCAGTCAGAAAATGGTAACTCAGCCGTGTCGTAGTGATAACTCAGCCAAAATTTTGACAACTCAGTCGTGTCGTATTGATAAATCAGCCAAAATTTTGACAACTCAACCATCGGGTGAAAACTCAGCCATAAGGACGGCTGAGTTAGAGCATAACTCAGCCAGATTTTAATAAGTCAGCCGTAACGCTTGGCTGACTTATGAGCATAACTCAGCCAGATTTTCATAAGTCAGCCGTCCGCTCTTACTCAAATGTTTTTTCTGATAACTCAGCCACAACATACCTATAACTCAGCCGCAATATACTCTGTAACGCGTTACGGCTGAGTTATGGTTACATGTCAGCGATTTCTGACGTGGCGTCTGACGTGGCAATAGCATTTTTATAATAACATTTTTCCGGTAACATAAAACAGGGGCACGCTGGGTATTTTGAAAATACCCGAAACATTCTAGTAATAAAATTTTTTTTGTAGATTCTGATAGTATTACCTAAAATGAGTAATATTTAAGTAATTCACCCCAAATATTGCAAAGACAATCTTTACCAACTGTTTTCTTTGTTACAACCATCAGAAATTTTTGCGTATGCTGAATAGTTAAGCTAAAAGAATCAATATTAAGATAATTCATAGAACCATCAATACTGGTCAAGTAATAATAATTAGAGAAATTTTTCAATACTGGTCAAGTAATATTTTTAAAGCATATTTAGTTAAGCCTATAATATTGGAAAACCTTAAGTCAATATGCTGAAAAATACATATTTAATTATGTATAAAATAATTAATATTACTTGACCAGTATTGAAGCATAATAAGCTAAGAAAATAATTTTTAATACATCTATAGGAAAAGAAATTAAAAGATCATATTATTTTGCATCTTTGACTAGGAAAAAAAACTTGAAACATATTTTGCATATTATATAATCAGTCTAGGTGAAGAACAACTCATTAAAAAAAAAAGTTGAGAGAATATCACTAAAATAGTAGCTATCACCTATATTGCATGGAAACGGAAACGGATACGCGGAAACGAAACGTTTCGGAAACGAGAAACGGGTTTTTTCGAAAATTAAGTAATGGAAACGTGTAGGAAACGTATATACATATACAGATATATATATATATATATAATAAATCCCCAAACATAAAAACTATATTTTAAAAAAGTGAAACAACACAAATTCAAAACATAAATATTAAATAGTTTTATTAAAAGTAAAACTGTAAAAAAAACGTTCAAAATCAAATTTTTTGACCAGCATCACCATATATTTAGGGATTTTAACTTTTTTTTTTTTTTCAACCATTTGGGCCACAACTGGCCGGCCCATTAGCCAAATTCCTATATTCGTAGAAGCCAGGACTCGATCCCTAAATTCCTATATTTAGGGATTTTAACTTTTAAGCTACTAATTATATTATATTTTTTATCATTATATGTATCATAAATTCTTATAATTTCAATTTATTTATTTATTAAATTTGTAATTATAAATAATAGTTTCCATCGTGTTTCCAAAACGAAAACGGAGTTTCCATCGTGTTTCCAAACATAGATTTTTAGGAATCGTGTTTCTGTGACTTGTTTCCGAATTTCCAAGAGTTTATGTTTCCGAAACGTTTCGGAAACGGGAAACGCACCTCAAAAAGAGTTTCCATGCAACATAGGCTATCACTATGAAAACTTTGGTGGCATTTTGTTTTACTATCATTTTCATCATATCTTTTGTTCATTCTCTTCCTACAACTGCTGAAAGTCTAGGTAATGTTACTGTTAATCATACCTTCATTTTGTAATTATCATCATGATGCTTTAACTCTTTGTTAATGGGTATGATTATTGTTAATAATGTATATAGGTTATCGACCTAGCCGAATAGTGCGTCCATTTCTCAAATGTTTTGGGCATAACGTGTGTCCCACGGGAGGACGAGAACTCTGCAATCATATTTGTACTGCAAGACTAAGATATGCTCGTGGCTTCTGTGTTAATACACAAAAATGTTGTTGTGCTGATATTTAATACTAGAAATAACTAATACGTGTCTAAGATTAAATTATATAATCAAATGTATTGGTATCTACTTAAAAAAAAAAAATCTATAATTTTCACATGTTTTTGAATATACAGGGAAGAACTAGAGCGGAGTACATAAACTTTACCAAATCAAAGTTAGATTGATTTTCAAGCCATACATTTTCTAGAAGTTAAATAAAAGCTAATATAAGTTAAGGAATAATAAAATGTAAGAAATGAAAAATAAAATCAGCCAATACATCTTCGCGTGAATAGATTTGGTAAATGTGTTGCATATATTGACTCTATTATTGTGAATCTTATACTCCCTCCATTTCATAATAAATAATGTCTTCAAAATTATTTTCTTTCATATTTATGATGTTATCGTAATAACTTTAAATGTTATGTAGAATCTGTTGTTATTAAATCAAGATTTTGTTAAACTCTATTAAAGTTTGGTCTGATTAGTTGTGATTTGTAAAAAGTCACTGAAAATTTTAATAAATTTGAAGTTATTTGATTCAGAATTTTATAAAGTGAACAAAAATTTTGTGTTATTCAACTAAAACAAAAGAATCTAGGATTGTCAATGAATTCAATTATTATATTATTGGTTTATGATTTTATACACTCTTCAGAAAACAAAGTCATAGAATGTATCATTGAAATAGAAAAATTGTTTGGGAGACTTTACAAGCTTATATAAAAACTAATAAAATTATTGAAAACTCTCTAGCAGTCCTTTAAATTCTTTCACTTATTCATTTTCTATGATTTTACTGAAGTCATCAAAATTCTTTAGAAAAAAGAATCAAATAACACCCTTAAGTTAAGCTAAAATAAATAATATTAAGATAATATATACAACCATCAATATTGGTCAAGTAATAATATTTAGAGAACCTTTTCAATATTGGTCAAGTAATATTTACAACCATAAGATTTTAAGCATATTTAGTTAAGCATATAATATTTTGAAACCTTAACTAAATATGCTGAAAATACATATTTAATTATGTATAATATAATTATATTACTTGACCAGTATTGAAACATAATAAGCTAAGAAAATAATTTTCAGTTCATCTCCAGGGAAACCAATCAAAAAGATAATATTATTTTACATATTTGACCAGGAAAAAAGAAGGAAAAATAATTGTCAGTTACTTGAAGTATACGTCAACATAGCCACACATACAAACAATATAAATATCTCAGGATAACTCAGGAATGATCCTAAAGACTTCCTAGGCCCAAGAACTAATCTTCTGGGGCCGGAGGAAACCATGTTAAATTTTGAACCCCCATGGCCAATGCTACTCGAACCCAGGTGGCGGGACTTTTCTTCCTTTACCACTGGACCAAGGCGACTTGGTTAAACATGAATCATATTGTGTTAAGAACAACTCATTAAAAAGAAAATTAAGAGAATAATATCTTCATAGTATATTTTGTTCATTGTTGTAATACCTAGGTTTTAGGGACTTGTGGAGAGGTTTAAAAGACTTGATTTTTGGCTTTTTTGTATCACAAAAGTGCACTTATCTTTTCGGTCAAAGGTCCTGAGAGAACTACATTGTTAAGCGTATTTATGCTGGAGTAGTTTTAGGATGGGTGACCTTCCGAAAAATGATTGTCGGCATTGTGCAAGTGAGGAAAAAACAGAGGAAAAGAATATGTGGTGATTTAAAGCTGTACGGACGTAGGAAACCGGCAGTCGGATATGAATAGACCATGGGCTGGGAATGGATGTGGGACTCACTTAGTAAATGAAGACCCATAGACCGAGAGTGGATCTGGGCCCACTTAGAGAGGTGACGATCAAAGCGTTACAAGTGGTATCAGAACCGAATCCAGACGGTGTAGATTCGAGAGGGTTAACACCATCGGGGGTAACGGTCTTGGTGTGTAACGAGAATATTGCGATATGTTAGTGTGGGTGAATTGTAAACACCTCAATTTCAGGAACTTACAAAAAAAATTAAAAGAATTGATTTGACCATCTGTAACGCTCCCTACTGTTACTTCTCTTAGTAGACTTTATGTTCACTTTCGGCCTAATATCATATAAAATGAAACAAAGAGAATAAACCAAATTAAATAAATTGAACTAAGGATATTCATTATTTAATTATGTACACTACAAAATAAAATAAAATTAACTTTTTTTAATTATTGGATCACAACAAGCTAGCTCATTAGCTAAATTCATATGTTCGTAGGGAGTTGACCTCAATGTCTGATCTAATGGTGTATGTTCTCGATGAATTTAACATTTGCTATTCGAATAAAGTCATTTCACATAATAATATTTTTCCTTCAATATAAAAATAAGTAATCCCTAAATCTAGACTACCTAAATCGAATCTGAATTTGGTACTAATCTGGATTCATTTTCCTAAACTTGGACCCCTAGGAAAAGTTAAACTAAATGTCTAGTTTACGAAACAAAATTTCTAATACAAACAAAACCGATCTACTATACCTTAACTAGAGACAAGCCCATACTCACATTTGAACGAGTGTACATCTTGATGGGTTTCAGCTACTACTCGTGATGCATTACATAGTTAAAGGGGCCATCTTGAAGCAGTATTTAGACGCTCAGAATTTTGAGAAGTTTGACGAAAGCATAACAAGATCTTAGAGACCATCTCCAACCATAGTTTCCTAACATGAATTTTTTATTATTGGGATCATACAAATATTGTTATTATTACCTAGTTGTTATTTAATTTGATAAGTTTCTTGATTTAAAAACTCTTTCCAAAGTTTCTTAAATCTCTTATTTAAGAAATTTTTAAAGAAAATTTTCTACTATTTAAGAAACTCATACCATTTTTCATTTATAGTTAAGAAACTTCCTCCATTGGAGACTCAGAATTTTGAGAAGTTTGACGGAAGCATAACAAGATCTTTTGGTTTTTATGGTACTCTACATGTTTGTCCATACACGTTCACATATTGTATAACGCAATTTATACAGTGGACCATACACGATCACAGATCTCTAAACATTTCTAAGCTATATGTAACATAGGTGTACAACTACAATATTACAAAATTGTTATCACATACAAATGGAAGTTAAAATGGTGATTGATTTTGTTTCAAAAATGTTATCCATGCAAATGAAACTCAAAAATCTGTTTTTATATTTTACATTTTCTGTCTGTCTGTCCAAATTTCTAGAAAACAAAAAAGAAAATAATAATAAATAACTGTTTTCATTTTCAACTACTAGAATTACAAAAGAGACTACAGTAATATTATCTATAAATCATGATTCATCTACCTAGAACTGTTATTTTTCTTATGACTAAGCAGTAAACGACCAGAAAAGTTCTTGTTCAGGCCAAAGCGTAGTAAAACATAAACAAGAAGACGGTAGCCAAAAGCCATAGCCAACAGCACAAGCATGTTCCGCCATTTGGAGTTTGTGTCTGGAGATATCTGGTAGTTTCCTTGGATCGCCTGGTAGCCCGATATACTCCTCACTTCTCCAACCGCAAACACTTCCCCGAGGTACTCGTTCTCTAAAAGACCCTGCACGTACTCAAACATACAAGAACGTTCTTAAGTTTACCCCCTGGAAGAAATAGAAGATTGTTTTTTAGAATGTTGAATATGTAACCTCGATGGAATAAGTGTGGAACGAGATGTAAGCAAACGGGTAAGTCCAGACGGGTTTTGGTAGAGCGTTACGGATTCTAAAGTGACCTGAAGAGAGCATCATGATCACCTGCAATAATGCATAGAAAGATAGATCAATCCTTTATCATGACTAATTCATTTCTAAAGACACTAATCTCCTTTACTAATCAGTAATGACCTACATGTACTAAACTCTCATTTGTAATCAAAGTGATTGGTAAGCAATAGATTCAAGTTTGATAAGCGTGTATAATATCTCCTAACTCCAACGCTCATCTTAGGCTGAGATGACCATTCTATTTTCCCTAAGTTGTATATCAAATCAAATCTATATTAATCCAAGAAGACATGAATCATAAATTTGATAAAAAAAAGTCAATTCGAAAGACACAACTCACGTGTACAGAGATGAGAGTCAATGTGCTCCAGTAAACATCTCGCCAAATGCAAGCGATGGAGAGCATCAATCCTTCGTTCACCAACAGACACATGAAGAAGTTGAGCACAAAGTACATCAACAAGCTGAAATCGTCTCTTAACCCGACCATGAAGTAGAACACAAGACTTGAGGAGATGGACATGAGAAACAAGAACGGTATGCTTCCAAGAAACTGCCCTAGTAAGAAGACAAAAGCACCCGAATGCTGGTTCGATGCTTCACTTCTATATATCTATTGCAAGATGAAAGCAAACTTCAGAGCTCAAAAGAAAATGTGATCAAGAAATCAAGAAGAAGAAATAGTTACCTTGATTTCTTTTAAAAGTGAAGGTATTCCAGCAATTCCCAATAGTGAGGCAAAGGAGACAAAAACAAACACAGCAGCAACTCTTGTCTGTAAGAAATATTCACATCGAACAATAAATTGGCATGTTTTAGGTACTCAAATGTGACATGTTGAGAATGGTTTAAAAGACTTACTGCAACAGAAGACAAAGAATGACCTAAGCCAGAATATAATGTGCCAATACTAAGTGTAAGAATCATGTAAAGAATAAGTCGGAGCCAATAGTATTCCCATTCCCTCGACATAACTAGAAGCGATCTCCAAGTAAGCACTGCAACACGTGTAGCAGCACCGGCTTTTCCCTTGGATTTAAGCTGTGTACCCTCCTGCAAAAAGAAAAAAGAAGTTCAAATAGGAAACAAAAAGAAAGTTAGATATATAAGATCCATCGATAGAGAATTGTTACCCTTTCGGTAAGTTTAGATATCAGAGCCTCGACGGAATCAGCATCTGCAGATGATTTATAAGTAGCCTCGAGAGTTCGGATAGCAACAGCAGTATCCATATTCACTGCTGAAAAGTCCCCATTATCGTCCTGTTATTTTTGTTTACCTCATATCAGGAAAACAAGAAACAAGAAAGAAGCACAAATCATATAAACTCAACTTTGTATAATGGAGTATGTACCTGCCAGTTTTTGCACATTGCAATAATCCTATCGAAATCTGTGTTAATAGCCCGCAAAAAATGATCTGATGGACTTTGCATTATAGGGCATGGGAATCCAGCATTTGAAAAGTGCTTCAAGGAGAGACATAACAAGTAAAAAACATAACTTAGAGAGTGATCTTCTGGTCTTGATGATATGAGAAAATAATAAGTTCCAAAACACTGTATATTTACCTGTAAGCAAGCCAGTGTCTCCCCGAAGAAGAGTGTGTTTCCATTTGATAGAAGGCAGATTCTATCAAACAAACCAAACACTTCAGTGCTGCTTTGATAAATCGTGAATACAAGTGTACATCCCATACTTGCAAGCTTTTTTAGCGTCACCATCATAAGCAGTGCCGAAACACTATAAAGAGAGCAAAAGTGCCAATTTTAGAATGCAAGATTGTACCTCCTAGTAGAGGGCAGATGATAACATTAAGTCTAGAAATGGTTATAACCTGTCAAGATGATAAAGAGGCTCATCAATGAATAAGATATGTGGTCGCATCACAAGTTCACGAGCAATAGACACACGTCTTCTTTCACCACTTCGTAGGCCCTTCATGTAACAGTGACCACCAATCAATTTATTTGCATAATCACTCAAAGACATTGCCTGAATTGCATCTTCCACAACACTCCTTTTCTGAAAGAGGAAACCTGGAAGCTGAAGCAGCGCTGAATAGTATAGGAATTCACGTACTGTAAGCGATCCAATCAGTTGTGTTTCCCTCTCAACAAACCCCTAAAATAAAGCAAAAGAAGAATTAACAAAGCAAAACATTAACAAACCAAAAAAAAAGATCAAGAAACTATAGATAGTAGTGACTCACGTAGGATCCATAAGGCATATGTGATTTTGAACCATTCACAAACACCTCACCGTACATTTTTGCTGAAGGAGGCAATCTTCCTATAAATAATAAGACCATGTCAAGTGAAAGAGAAAACAAAAAAAAAGATACAACTAACAATGAATCAATTGCCAAAATACTTACCAGCAAGTGCTCTCAATAGAGTAGACTTCCCAGACTTAGCAGGACCCATAATAACCGTCATAGTCCCGGGGAAAGCATAACCATTCGAACTCTTAACAACTTTATCAGAATACTTCCTCTTCCCTTTCATAGTAACAGTCAAATCTTTCCAAGCAATAGAAGCACCAGCGATTTTCCTAACAACAGCCGCTCCTCCACCTTCAGGGACAGGAGGAGATGAAGCCATTGATCCACTATTCATCTTCGATAGCGAAGGAGAAATAGGCGTTGTTGTAGCATAGTTAATAGAATCACGACCACCAGCTTCATCTTCCATTCTTGAATCAACATCAGGTGTGTCTTCCCACTCAGGAGAATCCTCAAAGGATATAGGTTGTCGAAGAGAACCAGGTTTTCTTACATAGAAGAAATGACTAGATGGGACTCTACTTGTTGGACTACTTGCAGATGATGAAGATGAACGGTATAAATCTGATTGAGACTGTATCTCCTCCATTCTTTTGACACTCAACAACACAAAAATGTTCCAAACACACTACAATTTAACAACCATCAAAATGTTTAGATACCTTAATCAATGCAACCAAAACATAAAAGGCCAATAAGTAAATGAAGTTGTTAGTGAAGCATTGAAATGGGAAGTTGCTGTAAAATTGAAAAAAAAATCTAAGCTTTTTTTTTTGTTTCCATAAGCTCACTCAATTACAGTTTAATGAGTAAACGAAGTACAAAATGAGAAGTGAGTCCTAATTAAGTAACTTTAGTAGCATAAATTATAAAAAAGCCCTAATTTTTTTCTTCCAATTAGTGCATTATTGAGACATTTGAAGAAGATAACTTCAAAGTTCGTAGCTTTTTTTTTTTCTCAGTACCCCAAAACGAAGATTAAAGTAGAAGCATGAGAGGCCCAGTTCGAGTTATGATGAGAAGAAGATAGAGGAAGAGACAAACCTGGATCTGAAACACAGGGAGAGAGACGCGAAGAGAAGAAATGGGGAATCTCTTCTTGGGAGTAGTATTAACTTGATTCGTTGAAGAGAGAGTAACAAAGTGAGCTCTCTCAAAGTCACTCTAAAACTCTTTCGGGTTCTGCAAAAATAAAAATGGATTGGGATTTGTTTTTTGTTTTGTCTGAAACCAAATGTTTTAACAAATTATTTAAATATTAAGCGAGTTTCTTATTTTTCTAAACTCAAGAGAAAACAAAAAAACAAATTCAGATTTTTAATAGAAAAAGTGTATTGCATAAATAATGTTTGAAAAATATTGTGTAAGTATGATTTTTTTCAAATTTGCAATTGTTGCAATTATTTGTCCTTTGAATTTATAAAGTTGTTTTGGGGGCTTAACTTTTTTTGAAGTAAAATCTCCTTATTTCTATTATAAATTTTAAAACATGCTTATTTTCACAATATTCTTGTGAAAAAAGTGTAAATATAACAACAACAAAAAATCAAAAATACTAACATCAACTTTAAAGCTTAAAGTAAAATCTCCTTATTTCTATTATAAATTTTAAAACATGCTTATTTTCACAATATTCTTGTGAAAAAAGTGTAAATATAACAACAACAAAAAATCAAAAATACTAACATCAACTTTAAAGCTTCAGATATCTGACCAAAGTTTTTGGACTAGTGCTTTTTGTACTTATGCAAATAATCTGCTGAAATTTTTTAACTTCATAGTAACAAAAATTCAAAATATCTTTGCTTTTTATTTTGTCTTATTCAAGAATATAAATCGTGATATAAGTAAAAGAAAATGAAAAAAGAAGAGGGATCTTTGGTTATTTGGTTATCTTTAAATCAAAATAACAAAATATTATTGGACCGTGAAAGCAAAAATTTTAATGTTTATGTTTGTATTCAAGAGGAAACACTATTTTTCGTTTTGCTAAAGTTGGGTAAGCTATAAATGGGCTTAAGAAGTATAATGGCCCATATTCAAATGTGTAATTATTGTTTTCTGATCATTTTCCTTGAATTGAAACTGATCACGTGATACTTGTTGAAGTTAAAATGGCTCTTTGTATGTATTAACTCTTTTCTTTTTCTTTTTTCCAACAAGCATTTTTTTGGGTCTAACTAAGATAAGTAATTGGGATACAGGGTNCTCTCTCTTCTCTCTCAATTTTTCAGAGAGAGAAACTTCCATCGGGTTCTCTTTGCCGACGTCTTGTTTGCCCCGGCAAAGTAACCGGCTTCAGTCCGACCAACACCGGCTTCTTATGTGTGTGTTTGGGTCGGATTTTGTTTCCGTCATCGACCGTTTTCTTTAACGGTGATGGACGGCTCTGCTTCCGGCATGAGTTGGCCTCCTCGGCGATTTCATGTCCGGCTTTGACTCCGGCATGCGTTGGCCTCCTCGGCGATGTCATGTCCGGCTCTGCTTCCGGCATGCGTTGGTCTTCTCGGCAACGTTATGGTCGGTGAACGGTGGTTAATTCTGTTTTAAGTTCTTTTGTTTTTTTGTTGTTGTGTTTCTTGTTGGGATGAATACTCTCTGCAATTCTTGAGTTGCAGATCCTTGGGTTTAATAGTTTAGGGTNCCCCGGCAAAGTAACCGGCTTCAGTCCGACCAACACCGGCTTCTTATGTGTGTGTTTGGGTCGGATTTTGTTTCCGTCATCGACCGTTTTCTTTAACGGTGATGGACGGCTCTGCTTCCGGCATGAGTTGGCCTCCTCGGCGATTTCATGTCCGGCTTTGACTCCGGCATGCGTTGGCCTCCTCGGCGATGTCATGTCCGGTTCTGCTTCCGGCATGCGTTAGTCTCCTCGGCAACGTTATGGTCGGCGAACGGTGGTTAATTCTGTTTTAAGTTCTTTTGTTTTTTGTTGTTGTGTTTCTTTTTGGGATGAATACTCTCTGCAATTCTTGAGTTGCAGATCCTTGGGTTTAATAGTTTAGGGTGTAGATCTACTTTCTTGAAGATTGAAGTTTTTTTATTGAAGAAGAAGATTAAGAATTTAGCTATAGGTAGTCATATTCTCAGCAATTAGAACTCGCCTTTTCCTGTGGGTGTAGATCGAGAGTCCCTTGTTTGCCGACGATTTCGACCGGATTTAAAAGTTTTCCGGCGACTCTTCCTGCTGCCGGCGACCGGAGACTCCAGCCTCTTCGACTTAGCACATGTCATCTTCCATGTTCCTTTTGTGCCGCGTGTCTGGTGATTCACGATACACTTCAATCTTCATGGAAGGGTTTACCATCTGGGTTTGGGCTTTTAATGTTTGTTTTTTGGCTTATTAGGCTTTTTATTTTTTAGTCTGCCTGTAGGGCTTTGGCCTTGTCTGTAACTTTGACTGATTAATTTTGGCTTTATAACATAAATAAAAACAGTTGTGAAAAAAAAAAACTAAGATAAGTAAATTGGTATAGCTATGTTCGTTTGCTCAGATGATCCATCTGAATGAAGCAGTGAGATGTTGTTCGTTTTTATCTAAAAATGGGCATCATCCAAATAGATCATCTGAGTGAGTTTAAAAATTTTAGGCAACATTTTGAATCTCATTAAATGATTTAGTTAGACAATTTGGATGAAAGTGGTTCTACCAAAAATAACAAATAATCAACAGTGTGCCCAAATTGCAATTGAGTCTGATTTCTCTAGTTATGTGCCATTGACTATAGACTTCATATTTTGCATTTGCATGACTCACTATTTCTAATGGTTCTTGGATAATGCTCCTAATTTTCTTTTCTTCTTTTCCATTATGCATTTGAAAATTAAATATGTCCCTCAGTGAATTTGGACTCCCTTTATTTTTGGTACTTTCTATAAAAAAAATGGTAAGAAACTGAGATAACTAATCTGATAGAAAATATTTTTTTGGGACGATAGAGTTGGGAAAATGTCAACAAATTAAAGCTGATATTAAATTGTACAAAATCAAAGTTATAGAAGTCATGATTTGCTTATAATATTTTTTTTTTTCAAAGTCGCTCAAATGACTAAACTTTTTTCTTTCACACAGTTGCCATAGTGAAAAGCCAAAAAATTTAAGAGACACTGGTGCCGCAAGAAGAATCATCGACAACCATCCAGTACTCTCTATTATTGTTGTTTTGTCGCTGACTCTTGCTGCACGCATGACCAAAAATTTCGAGGATTTTATCTCCTCTTTACTTCATATTTGGTGTCAAAAAATTTTGCCACCGAGACACCAAAACACACCTTAACATATATACTAACTAAGTACATTCCCGTGCGTTGCACGGTTTGTTGTTTGTTATTTTTAAAAAATTTTGTTTTCATAAATTGAATTATTTTAACTCATTTTCTTTTTGTTTATCTTATTTAAAAATAAACATTCTCTTTTATTATTATTATTATTACTATTTTTATGTGTTTTTATATTTTGGAATTTGTACCTTTTTCATTACCTTTTATTTAAATATATATAAATATATTTGCTCACCCTTTTTGAAATAATCAAAGAAGTAAAAACCAGTTTCGCATTTTGAAATAATTTTATTATTCATGATTGTTTTGTTAGATTTAAAATGTATTAAAGCTTATTGTTGTTTTGTGATTTAACCAGCTTGCAATAGATTCATGATGAAATTTGTGGTGTAAAATCTGTCAAATTTGATTAATATTAAATTGTTTTTGTCGAAATAGTTATTATTCATAAAAGATTGCCAATATTCACATCATATCACTACTACACATACAAATCTTCTTACTATACCATTATAAATTAAACATGTTTACTTTTGGAATACAGCAACTAAGTCATTCTCTTTTCGTAATAATTAAATATAATTTGTCTATATAAATAATTTTGGGAGTTGACTATGTATAAAAATATACTTTTATGTGGTTGGAAAAAAATATACTTTTATGTATTTCAATGTCATTCATTCATCTTATGTGTTCTGCAAAGAAATTAACAAAATGATCATATTTACTTTAAAAAATCAATGGTTATAAAAATACACACTATATCTACAAAGAGTTTAAAACATGGCAAAACATGATGACACACTATATATATGTATATATATTTGTTCTATCATAATCAGCACATGAATTAATATTTAATAGCTAATAATAAATTTTTGAGAAGAGGTACTATATTTTGTAAGTATGATATTTAGAACACTAATTATATAGGTGATGACCTTTATTTTTGTTTGGAAGATTTTGTTGAAAATTTGGGATGTAGCTCAATATCAAATTTAGTTTAAACGTAAATAAATCGTAAGCCCAAATATATGCTTTTGGAAATTTAAAAATAAATGTATTCTCCTAATTTGTATTTGGAATGTAATACTTATTTGCAATAGTTTTGGAAGTTAAAATTAAAAGTAGTCATAAAAGTTTGAGCTGAAGGTTTGCATTAAGAATTAATTTAAATAGAGTGATAATTTAATATTTAAGCTTGATAGGACGGATAGTAGGCTTGTTTTGTGTGGTATGAGTGTGCGTAAAGCTTAGATATTTCTTGAAGCTCACATATAAGAATACAATACAAAGATATGAGGAATTGTTTTATTATTTTCTGAGTAATATAAAAACACTTTTATTAATTATTGGTGTATATATTAAAATCCAGGAAAAAACAAAACATCAAATAAAAAGCAGAACAAAGCTGATAAGAAAAGAGGTTTAAAAATTGAATCCCCTTGTGTATTTTCAATGAGAGAGTGCTATGTACATCATCTTCCACGGCACGATCAGACTGTCGGCTACTCACCAAACTCTCATCAGATTCTTCCATAACAACTTTTGGTTATTTTTCTAGTGATATTTTAGAAGCAAAAATAGGGATTAGCTGATGAAAGCAGTTAAATATAATATAATATAATCTACATATAAAATATTTATCTATGTTTTTTTTTTTTTCTTTCGGTAAGACAAGCCAATTCATCTATCTATGTTAAATATATGACTAATCACCTAATAGAGCGTTGGTTTTTGAGCTATCGGGATTCAAAACTGGATGTGTTGCTCATGTTGTAGGAGAGTTTAGATATTACTATATTTTATGAAAATCTTTGGTAATTTAGTTTGGAAATAGGAAGATGGTAGGCTTTAGTTAAGCAATAGATGCTATTAGAAAAGAAAAAAAAAATTTAAATCTAGGCTAGCTGTATATACACGAGTTATTTATAATATGGGCTCATTTAGTGGTAATATGTGGATTTTGAAATATGGACAAATGACCTGTAAGATTTTATAGGTTCATTTTGAGAATGTTTGTTTTTGGGACAATAGAGATGGATCTTCAAAAAAAAAAAAAGTAAGATACATATAATATAGTCTCTAAAATTAAAATCAATAATTAAGCTTTTAAAATAATATTTAATTTGTTTTTTAACACATACAACAATAACCAACCAACCAACCAACAAAAAAAAACACAAAAATGTATAATATCTAAGATGAAGTGAAAGAGAATGAGAGAATGAAAAATGAGTATTTATAGGATAGCAAGTGATGAGAGTTACAATTTAGAAACTAAAAAATATGGGAGTTAATTCTAATTTATTGTGTGTTGAATAAAATTGAGTGGAGAAATAAAGTTAATGTATATTTATTTTATTTCAGTTTTAATATTAAAGTGTGAGTTAAATGTATATGATTAAATGTGTTTTATTTATTGTTTTGATTGAATCTTTTTAGCTTTATATTAAAGGGTGAGTTAAATTTAAATGACTGAATGTGTTTTATTTGTGGTTTAATTGGAAATGTTTTTTTTTTCAGTTTTCTATTAAATTGTGAGTTAAATGTATAAGATAAAATGTGTTTTACTTATGGTTTAATTGAAATTATTGTTTTAGTTTTATATTAAAGTTTAATTTTAATGTGTATGATTATATGTCTTATTTTGGATTAATTGAAAATATATATTTTTAGTTTTACATTTAAAGTGTGAGTTAGACTTATTTGATTAAATATATTTTATTGGTAGTTTAATTAAATTTTNTATTACTATATTTTATGAAAATCTTTGGTAATTTAGTTTGGAAATAGGAGGATGGTAGGATTTAGTTAAGCAATAGATGCTATTAGAGAAAAAATAATAANAGTTTTAGGAGATATCCTACTTTATTATATAAGAAAGTTTAATTTTAAAGTGTATGATTAAATGTCTTATTTATGGATTAATTGAATATATATTTTTTAGTTTTATATTTAAAGTGTGAGTTATATGTATTTGATTAAATGTGCCACGTGGTAGATAGATAGAGCTTCTTAGAAGGTATAACCCTACTTTATTATATTAGATATGCAGACTTATATACTAAAATTGAGTCTGAATATCCTCTAAAGATTCACTACGTTTTTACAGTAAATGGTATTATATTCGGTGCTTATGAGCCGATAGACGAAAATATATTAGAAACCCCTTCAAATGTTAAGAAAATTCTTTGGTTTTCTTATTAAGGAAATATGCTAGACCACGCCAGTAGTTTGATTTTTGTAGTAGAGCTTGAGGTAACATTCGTTTGACATTTTCTTGATTCCATGAATAAAATAAAATAAACAGAAGATTGAGTTATTAGAAAAAAAAACAGATAAGAATTAACAGTTTAACACATACGTGCATTACATATACTTCTTCATAAATATCGACACCAAAGAATCAACACATCGTTCTTATATATTTTCTTAATTAAATTCTCATATAGAAAAAAAATTAGTCAAGGCGGTATCTTAGACCGAGATGTGACTTTGGACGAAGAACACTTAATGGAAACAAGAGGCTGATAATTTACAAACCGGCTCGGAGCTGATCTCGGTCGAAACCCTTTAGGCATACAACTCTTTACTTCTGTCCCACGGAAAAACTGATTCCTCGGATTCAGTTTGACTGTGTTATCGACCGATAAAGGCATTACTGATGATGAGCTTGGAACGCTTTCCAATGGTATTAAACGCCCTCCGGCATATAGGAATATAAGATTTAGAGTGATGATGATAGTATGAATTCTTTTGTTGAACATTGAGTTTTATTTTTGAAGTGATTAGTTTTGTTTCTTGAGACTTTGGTATAATGATGTGTGGATATATATATATATATATATATGAGTGGAGAAGGAGATATATACATTGGTTTAGGGTTAAGGTTCATAAATGGGCTCGTGAATGATGGCTGGAAACTAAAGAGAAGAGAGTAAGTAGAAGATGACAGAGGCAAAATGGCTGGAAAACATTGTATTAATCAAAATACGATTTTATATGTGTGATAGAGAAACAAAAAAGTGTTGATGGGGTCGGGGAAGATCAGAAAGAGGTAGGGAAGTCCGTGAGTTTCTGATATTACAATCAAAGTCAAACATTTGCCTTTGCATTTATGAATTATGACACACTCACACAAACTTGTCTGTATTTCAAACTACCGTTTCTCTTGTTTCAAATTGGTTTTGAAGATTGGCCATAAGTTTTTAGGAAATATAATTATGTACACGTACGGTTGCATGGTTTTGATCTGGACTAGATTGCAACTGTTGGATTTACAGAAACACGATAAATCTGTCACTAACCATTTTTAATTTGCCAAGAAATATAAATGAAGACATATATATATTTATATACCTAATGACCTTACCATGTGGTGCTGCTATACTTTATGAATAGTTTCTGTTCATAAAGATTTTAATTTCGTCTCTCATCAAATTAATAACATTCTATTATATGTATGCACTATGCTGTTCATCTTTTACCATAGAACTTAAGTGAAATGTTTTTGTTAAATAATGAACCACAGTGATCATCTTATATTTGGATATTAAATACACAAGAGAAGATTGCCATTATGTATAAATTCATTAACATATTAGAGACTATATATCATCTACAACATAAGTCCAAATCAATGCCCACAAGCCTAATGAAGTCCATGTGTTTAGGGCTTTGAGAAACTACATTAGTATTAATACTCTTAGTTTGAGAACTTATATTGGAGCTTTGAGGGTTTGCCATTTGGAGTAACTCTCCTCTAATTCCCCATATATGAAATCAATCAAAAAAAAGACATCATAGGATCGGTTATATTTTCGTTAATTATCTGAATTTCATAGTCACTGAAATCGTTAATCCGAATGACAACATACGTCAACTATAAAATAAAATATGACATGAAAATTACATTAAAAGTGATTATTACATGTCAATTTTAAATGATCCAAGTTTATAATGAGCATTTAAATTCATCATACAATAAGCTAGTAAACTAAATTACAGTTAGTTTTCTATCAAACAAATATGCTACCGAGAAACCAGAAAAAAAAAAAAAAAAAAAAACCCACAAACAAATTGTCGACTCCCATTAAGCTATAGATTCTTCACACTGAAACAGTTATGGTCTTTGACCCTAACAAGAAAAACAGTACTATCATTAAAAATCCTGAGAGTGATACTTTTGGTGAGAAAATATGTTGTCATAGAAATAGGATTTGTCCCTAACTGGTTTGATATAAATCTCTCTATTTTGTATATAAGCTCGATGTCAATATACTTTGGCTTGATCGAAACTCCCATTGTTGATGGAGCAAAGATGAATCATTATTACAATATTACTTTGTTTTTTTTTGTTTTTTTTTTGGTTAGAAGGCATTCAAATTAAAACATGAAAATCAAATGTTTACAGAGCATAAAGCCTAATATTGGAAGCCCAATTGGAAAAAAAAAAGAAAAGAGATACAAAGCCCATTTGTAGAGAAAACTCATAGTTAAGAGAGAACCAGAATTGAACCAAGTAGTTGGGATTGAACCAGAGTAAAAAACGGTTGGGAGGCAAACCACTTCAAACAATTCCCATGCAATCAATGAGTGGAAAGCGACAAAGACAAAAGTCTGTCGAGAGAGGAAGTGAGATGAAACTTGCGGCGATTAGGGTTCTCAGCCACCAAATCCAGCAAACCATAGAAGAAGTAGATTTGTTGTAAGTGTGGGGTTTGATCTTCGAAAACTTAGAGCCCTATTGTGCATGATCGAGTCAATCTGGGTGAGAAAGTTATCCGTCATTTTGAAAGTATTCCTGTGAAGGCGATGATTCTTTTCCATCCATAAGGTGTAGATCATGGCTTGCCAAGCAGTAAGGAGGAGGATCTTGGCTTCTCTAGAACCCTCATAGTTGGTGAGATTTTGTAAGGAGCCAGTCCAAGAACGCGTTAGGGCGTGAGAACATCGAATGGAGATCAGATTCCATAAGGTCCAACTGAACGGGCAATCAAAGAAAAGATGATCTCTGCTTTCCTCTCCCGTTGCACAGAGAAGACAAGCCGGATCCACCTGGAGGCCCTAAGATCGAAGCCTATCTCGAGTTGGGCTTCTGTTCAGGACAAACAACCAGGTGAGAAAACTATGCTTCGAGATTCCTCTGGAGAACCAAACTGCTTTGTGCCAAGAGACTTGAGGTAAGTGTCCTTTAATCGCTAGACAAATTTTTCCTGTAGAGTGGCTATCTCGCAGTTGATCATTCATCCACCAAACATACTAATCTGCATTTTCTGATAATTGGATAGATGCTAGTTCTATGTGGTAGTTGACTTGTGCCTCAGAGCGAGCCGGAAGAATACGCCAAGAGCCTTCCCTCCAGAGATCTGCTAGCGATGAGCCACGGGGGATTCCCAAGGGGCCTTCATCTTGTAGGTAAGTCGATAACTTTCCCAGTTTACTCCAATTATCACTCTAGAACTGACAATTTTTCCATCACCCACTTTTAGCAGAATCCAAGGGTTAACCTCGTCCCTCAGTTTGAAGAGCTTGTTTGCTAACCAAGAGTACCTAGTGCTTGACCTTCAAGTCCAGAAATTGCTGAGCTTGCCTGAAAGAACCGCTTCCTTGAACCAGGCTACCCAGACTGAACCAGATCGAAAGAATAGAAGCCAGATAAGCTTAATCATACAAACCTTATTCCAAAGTTTTAGATCCCTTATACCTAACCCTCCTTCTGATTTAGATGTGGTAATTGTTTCCCAGGCCACACGAGCTGAGTGATGACCTTCTATTGTTCCTTTCCAAAGAAATGCGCCAGACAAAGAATTCAATGTTTGGATGCACTTCTTCGGTAACACAAAAGCGGAACACCAGAAGTTTGTAAGTCCAGCAATAACTGTGTTTAAGAGTTGAAGCCGGCCTGCGAAAGAGAGGGATTTGGTGGACCAGGCATTGAACTTGTTCTTGACTTTCTGAATCAGTGGAGCACAGTCCAGTAAGGTAAGCTTTCTTGTGCATAAAGGAACACCTAGGTAACGAATTGGAAGTTGACCACGGTTAATGCCTGATTCTGATTGTATTTGATCTATTTCAGCTGAAGTGAGCCCCGCGGAGAAGAAACTTGTCTTTGGGAGACTGATTGCTAGGCCAGAGACAGTTTCAAAATCCTTTAGGACCTGGAGAACCGATTGCACTGAGGACAGGGAACCATCAGTGAAGATCAAGAGGTCATCCGCAAAACATAAGTGAGTCAGTTTTAGACTTTGTCATTTGTGATGGTATTGAAATTTTCCTTCTTCTGCAGCTTTGTCTAGCATAAGTGAGAGGCAATTAAGAGCAAGGACAAAAAGATATGGGGAGAGAAGGTCTCCTTGCCTAAGTCCTCGCCGACTTTTGAAGTAGCCATGTACCTGACCGTTGAAACCAACTGTGAAGGAGGGGGTGCAAATGCAAGCTTGAAGCCACCGCAGGTAAAGTTCTGGGAATTCAATTCCCCACAAACAGCTAAATATGAACTCCCATCTGATAGTGTCAAAAGCTTTGGCTATATCCACTTTAATAGTGATACGCTTTGGTCCTTTTTCTTTGTGATAGCCATTTACTAATTCCGCTGTAAGAAGAGTATTCTCCACTAACAGCCTTCCTTCTATGAATGCAGACTGGTTTCGCTGGATCAACTCGGGGAGAACTGGTTTTAATCTTGCTACTAGCAATTTAGATATAACCTTGTAGAGGGTGTTTAAACAAGAGATAGGCCTGAAGTCAGAAATAAGAGAAGCACCAGGAATTTTTGGGATCAAAGCGAGCGTGGTGGCGTTGACTGACGAGGGGAGGAAAGAGGTGTGGAAAACTTTGAGGATATTTTCTGTAAATTCAGAACCTAGTATTCCCCAGACAGCTTTGTAGAAAGCAGAGGTAAAACCATCAGGCCCTGATGCCTTGTTTGCGTTGAGTTTGAACAATACCTTTGTTATCTCTTCTTGAGAGGGAATTCTAACCATTGAGTCTTTTAGGGCCGATGGACAGCGATGGCTTAAGAGACTTTGAACCCACAATGGCGTAACAATGAGAGGAGGCAAAACAGCAGGTCCAAGGATAGAACGAAAGTGATTTACTGCCATTCGACTCATTTCAGACGGGTCATCAACGAGAGCACCAAATGGAGTTTTAAAAGATCGAATTGCATTGAATGCATTTCGGAGTTGGGTGATGCGGTGGAAGTAAGCAGTGTTTAAATCTCCTTCCCTTAGCCAGTTAATACGTGATCTCTGCTTAAAGTAAGCTTCTTCAACTTTGTACAGCATATCCCATTTTTGGTGCAAGTCTCTCTCTTGTTGATAGAGAGCCGGGGAAGGGCTTGTAACGGCTTGTACCTACACATATTGAAGTGTAAGGTTAGTCTCTCTCACTTTGTTTTGTATATCCGAATAGTTCTCTCTAGAAAGTGTTTTCAAATCTCGCTTAAGCAGTTTCTGTTTTGCACTGAAAGTTGACAAATTTATTTCCCCAGGAGT
Organism: Camelina sativa; assembly: GCF_000633955.1. NCBI lineage: Eukaryota > Viridiplantae > Streptophyta > Magnoliopsida > Brassicales > Brassicaceae > Camelina > Camelina sativa. The sequence goes on from NC_025689.1 coordinate 14,895,495, forward strand.
CATAGTTCCAGCCAAAATCCAAGAAGTTTCAACCGTTTGGGTAAAGAGGGGGTGGTCTGTGAGGAAGTTGAAGAACTTGAAAGGGGTGGTCCCAGATGATGGAAGTAAGGCATCAAGGTTAAAAGGCAAGGCGAGTGATCCGAAAAATCAGGGGCGAGGAAGGTAGCAGATGAATTTGGGTAAGAGACAAGCCAAGGATTGTCAACTAATAATCTGTCAAGCTTTTTTGCTATAGGGTTTAACTGGTTCTTGTTTGACTAGGTGAAGAGAGGGCCATGGTAGCGCACATCAAAGAGTTCCATCTGAAGAAGACAGTCACGGAGCTCCACCATTCTGGAAGTTAAGTGATTTACAAGGGCACTTGAATGCTCCGCTGGGTGAGTAATCTGGTTGAAATCTCCTCCCACCATCCAGGGGAGAGTGTCCAAGTGATAGCGATTCTGGAGGCTTATTAATTCGCTCCAGAGTTCCGTACGATCTTCACTAAGGTTAGGGGCATATACGGCTGTAAAATAGAATCTATGACCTCCTTGTATTGTAGCTTCGCTTGTAATCATGTGACGAGACTGATGCATAACTTGAATTGATGCAGGAGACTTCCAAATGAGTACAATCCTACCATCTTCATCAGAGTCATGGTTTGAAGTGTAATTCCAGCCAGGACAGGTAAGGTTCATTACTCCGTTCAGGTTTGGTTCTTTAATATGGGTTTCAAGAAGGGCACCAAAAAGAGGCTTCTTAAGTGAGAGCCAGTTAGCAAAAGGCCGATGCTTGTCCGTGTTATTCAGACCTCCAACATTGAAAAAAATGGTTGTATATACATGGTAACCAGGTCGAAAGAAAAATATTTAATGTTGAGCCTCTCCCGGTAAAGGGAAAGTCTCAGGGTTAGGAGAAAAGATTGAAAGATTATTACGTGGCTCAGGGGCTAGGGGATAAGAGGCTAAAGGGACTTGAGAAGTTGGGGTATGGTGAGGGGAGGGTTGATTGAGAGGGACTAGAACGGGAGGATGCATTTCAGATAGCACCTCAAAAGGGTTATTGGTAGCGATACTGGGATGGGTCACGGATAAAGAGGGGGGGAAGAGCAGTCCATTTGGGTTGGAGGAGAAGGGTCGAGATGGGAGCGGGTCTTGTCAAGAGATACTTTCGGAATAGGAACCTCTAGGGTTAACTGTTTTGAACTGTTTGAGGTAGAGGTTGTGTTTGTGTTTGTGGTTGTGTTTGAGTTTTTGTGCAGGTCGACAGGAATGGAGGGAGTGAGTGATTGACCGACTTGAGAGGTAGAAGAAACTTCCTGAACCTTATCCTTAGAGTGAGCATCTTGTACAACCACAGGGCCTGTACCAGTGGTGCCTTTTTGATTTGTCTGCTTCTGCTTAGGGGCCCAAGTGTACGTGGTGGACGGGCAGTACCGGATGACATGGCCAATTTTTTTACAGTGAGAGTAAGTTGGTGGGATACAGGGGTACTCAACAGCGATGGAGATGATTTCACCACTCTCCCGGACAATCTCGACACTGGAAGGTAGAGGTTTTGTCAGATCTCTCTCCACTTAAACATGGGCTTCAGTTAGACTGACAAGGTTTCTGGTAAATTCGTCCATTTCTTTTGGCTCACCAACTAACCCTGCCACTAAACTGATCCCTTTCTTATGCATCAGGTCGAAAGGCATGCCCTTGAGATGGGCCCAAATAGGAATAGCATTCATATCAGTTTTTGTTCCACCTGATGAGTCCCACTGAGCAACCAGAAACATGCACTCACCAATGTACCAAAGTTTCTTCTCCAATACCTTGGTGCGGATGTATTAATTTGGCAGGCGAACAAGCATTGAGTTATTCAAGTGGTTGAGGTGAATTTTTAACCTTTGACCTCTACCCCACATGTGACTAAGGACGCTTTGTATGTGTTTGTAGGTTGGGAGCCGTCCTTTGAATGTGCCGATAGTGAAGTCTTTGTGAAGCTCAGCACCTTCATGGAAAACCGAGTCAGGTATAACACGACGTGGTTTCCCTTATGGAGAGTAGTCGATTGGGGCTAGACGAGTTAGAGATCTATCAGCTGCTTTTTTGAGCTTTTGTGCTAAAGTCGTTGAATCTTTGGTGCTAGGTATTGGCGGTTGGGTATTGGGTGGGAAAGGCAATAAGGGAGGGGAGGAGGCCACACAGGCTGAGATTGGGGTATTTGCACACGCGCTTGGAAGAGAGGGAACAGTAGAGGTTAAGGATACAGTTGGAGCAGAGGAGTCAGTGGATATTGAGGGGACAGTGGAATTTGGGATAGTGGAGACAACCTTTGCAATGTCAGCATAAGGAAGGGTTAAGGGGACAGTGGGTATTGGGACAGAGGAGACAGTGGGGACCGAGGGTACAGAGGGGATCGAGGGTACAGAGGGGACCGAGAGTTCAGTTGGAACAGAGGAGTTAGCGGATGTTGAGAGGACGGTGGAGGTTGGGGTAGAGGAGGCAACCTTTGCAATGCTAGCAGAAGGAAGAGTTAAGCGAGTGACCTTCGGTTGAGGGGAAGGAAGGAGGCTATCAATTTGAGCGATAGTACTAGTTGACACTGTAGCTAGGGATTCAGATCTAGGGTTTTCTTTCAGAGATTTGTAGTACTCATTGAGAATAGCTTGCGCTTGTGGATTGACAATCACAGGAGTTGACTTATGCTGGGCCTGGAGGGCAAGGATGACTCGCTCAGGGGTAATGTAATCAGTTGATGGGGAAAATGGGGAAGAAATAGAGGGAGAAATGGGGGAGAGGGGAGGGAAATCAGAAAGAGAAACAAAGGGTTTTGATCACGAGGATCAGGGGAAAAAGGAGGGGGACGATTGGAACAATCTTCAGCTTTAGCTGAAGCTGGATTTTGGCCGGAAAAACGATCTTCAGGGAACCAGCAGTTCACCATCTACAGTTCCAGAATTATCTTAATTCCAAAAAGTTGTTGGTCTTTCAGTTTTTTTTTTTTTTCCAAGACTCGAAATTCATGTGACAAATCTCATTAGCTACTATCTCCATGGTGGAAAAAACACGAGTGATCTTCTTACATTATGCCAGGATGTAACTCCAACAACCAACAAAAAAAAAATACACAATGATCGTTAGAGAACAAATGAGGAGGCAACGACACACACCCACTCTCTCGAACCAAAGTCATACTTCAACATCCAAAACCGAGATCATCACAAAGGAATAAAAATAAAAATTAAAAACAAGCTTGTAAAGCATTTTTTTTTCAAATTTTATTTGTTATAGATAATAATATATTATTTAAAAGGAAAAAGCACATTTTAAACGTTTAAAGTGTCACTGAGTAGCACTTTAAACCTTGAGATTATTTTACTAACACTATAAACCTTTAAAATAATTTCACTAATACTTTAAACTTTAAAACTAACTTTCCTGTTTGCACTGTCATTATAAATGATGGAACAGTAATATACAGCAACATGAAATAGTTAAACTATGCTGGTTTGATTTAAATACTTGTTTAATTTATTTAATTTAATTCTTTAATTATTTACTACGATTGATAAAAAAATTAAAAAAAAAAACAAAAAAAATACATCAAATCCAAAAAATGAAGAATCAGAGGTATAAGGTTAAAACATTTGACAAATGTAAAATTGAAGACGACAACATATTTAGAAGATTCATTGTTTCCTAAGAGAAGTCAATCGGTTTGAATCAGAATCCAGTGGAGATGCATTTATTAAAAGGATTAATAATGTGAAAAGTAACATCGTAAAAGTTTTATCTACAATGAAGATGAATACAAATTATATTTTTCTCATTTTATTTATTTATAAAATTTAAATTTAAATTAACCTACTATAGTTTAACTATTTCGTGTTGACGGATATTATTATTCTGTTATTTTTTACATGAAAGTTATTTTTAAGGTTTAAAGTATTAGTAAAATCATTTTAAAAGTTCAAAGTGTTAATAAAATCATTTTAAAGGTTTATAGTGTTAGTGAAATTCTTTCAAGATTTAAAGTGCTATTCAGTGATACTTTCAAGGTTTAAAATGTGATTTTCCCTTTTTTAAAACATAATGTTATAAATTTATTTACTATAATAATATAATGATTATCAACTAATTTTAAGAGATATTCTGCCTAAAACACATTAAAATTTAAAATTTTAGTGGGATTAACTAAAAAAAAATAGCAACAAATAATAATCTAATAAATTTGAAAATTCATTGGGATTTCTCCTTAATTGTAACTATTTTTTTTTGTACATAACTGATAACTCTTAAGCCAATTTAAGAAAGTTAAAAGTTTAGTTTCTCTGTAAAAAGAAGAAAAAAATATATATTTTAAAGGAAAGAAAATGTGTTCTTAGGAGAGCAAAGATTTATTTACGCCAATCAGCAAAAAAAACAAAAGGTGATGCTTGTCGCACTTGTGTTCGTTGAGAATCTCAGGAGTCAGGACGAACCCAAATCTTCTTCTTCTTCTCGGAGCTGTATATAAACCATTCAATCATTTGAGCTAATCTATTCATAGGTTAAGTAGAGTAAACCCTTCTTCTCTTCTCTAATTCCGTTTCGTCTCCTTCGTTTTTTCCCAATTTCTCTGTCTGATTTTATACGAAATTTTCTGTTAATATCGAAGAATATTGAATACCAATGATTCAAAATTTCATCTTTTATGTGTCTGATTCCTCAATTTGATGTTCCTGTGATTTCTAGGGTTTTTTTTTGGTGTGAATTGGGTGTTCTTATGTAATGATTTTTATGGGTCTTAATTGATGATTGTTACAGGTATTGTTTTAAGGATTTGTATAAAACTTCCATTGCAAATTGAAAGGACTTAGCTTCCAAAAGGGTGAGTTGTGTAATCCAAAGATCACTTCTTCTTTTTTTACCTCTGAGACATTGTCTTCATTGTTATGTATCTTTAATTTTAGTTGTTCTGTTTCAGTTTTTCTAATTTGGTTGCTTAGTGTGTGTGTTCATCAGATTGTGTTAGCCTAGGTCCTTATCAGTTGATTTGTGGGATTGTCTTCTGGGTTCAGTATGTACACTTCGGATGTCGGATGCTCTTTAAGCTTTAAGTTCATGGTTCTGTCTTGGAGATGTTGGGAACCTTAGTGAGTGATATGGTTTCAATGTAGGAACCAAATGCGGTTTTCTTATAGGTTTAAATGGTCTCTAGCTGAGATATCATTCTTATGATGTGTGTCGATGCCTTAGTAAGATGAAACTGTGTAATGTGTTCATATAATGGTTAGACAGAGTTGAATTAGCTGTTGAATTTGAATTTATCTGTGATTCTTTCCAACTTGTCTCTGTTGTGATAATGATCAATATGTATCATTTCTAACTCCTGTGGTCCATTAATTCTGGAATCTTATGTCATAGTACTTTCTTCCAAATCCAATAAGGGATTGGGAAAATATGCCAAAGAAAGAGATGTACATTCTCTGGTCCAACATTCTTAAAATTGTCCGAGTCTTTGGATCCTTAGGTTTGTCTTTGGGTTTAGAATTTCCTTGAATAGAATTTAACAATTATACAAAGTCTTACACTGAGTTTGCATCATTGTGGACAATATCTTTGTTTGCTTTTCTGTTTTAGTGTTTTGATGGTTTATCAAGTTGCAAGGTTATAACAAATTTACCTATACTATTTTTGATGGTTTGTTCTCATGCTACTTACTTTAACGTGGTTAAATAATGATTACATTTTGTTTCAGGCATTACTAAGTTGCAATCTTTTTCAACATGAACAGCCAAAACCCTGATGATCATGTAAGCCATCTAGAATCTGATTTTCTTGAGCCGACAAACCGAATAATTTCTAGTCTCCCTCGCTTGAACTTTCATTCTTTTATCCTATTCTCAAACATAGGAGGACACAACGGTTGTGGGATTTGAGGTACCTTTATCACCGGTTTCAAGTTACAACAATGTGTATTCTGCAGCAGAAGATGAGACAAGAGATCCTCCAGCTGTACCGCCACATCTTCAACACTCTCAGTTAGGCAATCCAGGTAGCATGGAATTGGCTTCTGCGCCACAGAATGTCGTCCTCAACCATCTCTACATTGAAAACCGAAACGCCCCAAGATCTGTTGTAGCACTTGGTTTCTCGCATCGGTTCAGATCTAAGTTTGTCACTGTGGTGATTTACAAGCCGGTCCAAAGAAGAGGGAGCGCAAGTGTTTGAATGATGATGATGAATGCCTCCTTTGAAATAGTGTTGGGATCTTGCTGCTTTGTGGGTTTTTTTTATTTGGTATACAAAACTAGCTGGTCTAGACTAAATTTTCATATTCTCTTAACCGATTCGGTTTAGACGGTTTCTAGGTTATTTGATTGAAATCATCTTGGTTCGAAGTTGATACTGCATTTTTTAGGGCCAAAAAGCTGATGGACTTGGGCATTGTATGTTTGTAATAACTCCCTTAGATTGGGTTGGTCAACTGAGGTCATGTATCTCTCTTATTGAAGTTGTGTAGTATTCAGTTAGTGTTTACTCATATATAAATGTTCCATAAGGTACTTAAATCTTACAAGTTACAACAATCATAAACTATTTAAAACTCTACTTTAGAATTTTTGGTCAAAAAAAAAAACTCTTTTTAAGAATATGTTCTAATGATGTAACCCCTGTTTTAAAAATCCCCGTCTAGCACCGATTACGCCCCGTAAAATCGCTAGGCCCACCCTCTCCGCCTCGATTAATAACTAATCCCCGCCTAGCATCAATTATCCGATTATACCGTCTAATCCGATTACTTCCCGTTTAATTTTGTATATACCGATGATTTTTGGAGCCAAATACAAATCAAATATTTTTTTTGTTATTTAGACATTTAAATTAAGAGTTTATGATGTTTTACAATATGTATAAACTTTTAATTAAAATCATAAAAATGTTTTAAAAAATAACGTTTTCATGTGTTTACATAATTTTAAAGACCATCTTATAGTTTTATATTTTATTTGATATTTTTCTTTTCACATAAATAGAATTATACATATATTTAGTACTATATATTTTTATTTTATTATTATTTAATAAACTAACCCTAAAACTAGTCCCCAATTAATCCTCGTTTAATCTCTGATTTTCTCGCTAGGCGCTAGGCCCACCCCAACCGCCCTACTAGCGCCTAGCGATTTCTAAAACAGGAGATGTAACAAACGGTTAAAAAAACTATTTTGAGATCATAATAATTTTTTTTCTTTTTTGAAACAATATAATGATACTTTATATACAAAAATAAATACTAAAATTTTAACAAATGATCAAGCATATTATACAATGATTTAAAACACTGAAAACACAAAACAATGTAATTCACATAGAAGATAAATTGCATGCAAACTGAAATTGTTTACCTGGTAATTTTTAACCGTATTTCGACAAAAATAATTTGAGTTCAATGAAACCATAACTTAAATCAAATTCGAAGATATAAGAAAATAAATTCAAAATTTAACAAATAAATTAAAGAAAAAAAATTAAATGCAAAATAAAAGATTAAGAGATTTGTATTTTTTTCTTAAATTTTATATATCCTAACCAAAAGATGATTTTATAATTTGATACATAAAATGGCTACATTATGAGTTTTTCACATTTTTTTAATATACTAGCACTGAATTATAGGTCCGAAACTTATTTTGATCTTAGAAGCATCTTCATTGGACTTGTCCGGTAGGTTTGGGCATATTAACCGAATTCAAAACCTAAACCCGATCCGAAATTTCGGGTTAACCCAAAAACCCGAATCCGTTCGAACCCAGTACCTTTTATTGGTGTATCATAAACCATTTTGCCACTTTAGTTATTATGTCCTAATATGAAAACATTAAATATTTACCTCTCTCTCTCTATTATATATATATATATATGTATTCTTAAATTTCTAATTGACTTATTTTTTCCTTTATCAATCAACCGAAGAACTCTAATAATCAATTTTTTTTTTATTATCTAGATCAATTTTACGAGAAACATGACAAGCAAATCTACAGAAAAAAGAGTGATAGTTTGTGGTATTTGAGGAGTGAGTGAGGTTGGAAACAAAGATAACATTGTTTTGGTTCTTGAAGTGGTGAAAACAAAGATAACATTTGTGTTCAAATAATTTGAGTTCAATGAAACCATAATTTGAGTTCAATGAATCATATCATATAATTTGCACAAATGTTATTAGATTTGGTAGGGGATTTAAAGGATTTGGTTCTTGAAGTGGTGGACATGAATTAACAAATCTAGAGTTTTTGGCTGAAGAAGTGAAAGATGAAAAGATAGAGACGAAAAAGAGAGAAGTAGAAGGTTTTTTTTTTTTCATGACAGAATAAGAAAGAATTTTTTTTACTTATGAATTTGGGTATACCCCAAATTACTGAACCCCACCTGATATTATAAAATACCTGATCGGGTTTTATATATGTACACCCAAAAACCCAAAAACTCGAACATCTAAACCTGAATCCGATCGGATAACTGAATGGCCAAGGCTATTATTGTCCGGCCTGCCAAGAGTTTATTTAGGGAATGTCTAAATCTACTTTTGTAAATTCGGTCTGATTTCTCATAGCACTAGACTAAATCCAAGTGATTCTTGAACAGGAGTTTGACACTTTGAGTCACAAAGAGGGCAAACCAAATTTCCGACCATATATCCAGAACTGAAATTAAGCCACACTTATTTCCTAAAACAAAATTGAACAAAAACTATGATTTACTACTATTGTTGGATTCCCTACCTATTTTTGGTATAGCTTTAGGGTTGTACAATGTTATTATGCGTTATGAGGTAAAAGTAAAAATAGCTATCTTTATCAAAAGGAGAAAAAAAAAAGTTTCTTAATCAACTTACGGAATAGATAATGCTACAATATTAACATATATCGCTTTCAAATCATATACCGTAGGTCCGTAATCTTTCTTTTTAACTCATGTGAGTCTTTTTTAATTCAATAATTTTGGTTATGCTCTTTATCTTTTTTTTTTTTCCCACTAAATCCTAACTTTTGTAAACTTATGCTAGCTTTTGTATTTTGTTCAACAAGTATATTTTCAGAAGTTTGGACACAGAAATTTGGCAGCCACATTGTGGCATATATCTTGGACACCTTTAAAAACTGACACACTGAAATTACTCGATATAGTTTAACTTTTTCATATGAGATATTTTTGTCATCTATATATACTTTGTAGTTTTCGTTTGTTTTAAGTTAAAAGGAAAAGAAAAATACAAAAAGTGTCTTTCATTTGATTTGTTGACACTGAAGACTGAACAGCCAATGAGGATTTGAAACGTTTGTATGTAATTAGTACTCATAGTTGGCTGGCTGACTCTGTGAATCGACATGTTTTGTGCTTCTCTCATTATGAGATTCCATTAGTACAATTTCTTTTCGGCGCATCAACACATTTGACATTTAGATTAATCGTTTTTTTCTTTCTTTCTTTTTCTGTGTAGTCTTTTTAATCCCAAATAAATAACTCTCTCGCGTTGAGTTTGGTGATGAGGTAAAATCCAATATCCGGAGACGAAAAATCAACAGTTTATTCCATTGTTTTTTTTTTGGTTAAAAATATAATATATTCCATTGTTGTATTTGACAAAACAAGATAGGAGAGAGAGAGTGGTTTATCCCCAAAAATATATATATATATATATATATATATAGAGAAGAAGAGTGAATGAGGGGGACCAGATTGGGGTGATAGAGTTGGTCCATGGCTCTGACCATGAGCCCATTGATCACGTGGCAAGGAGTGTCTTACTGGTGCACTTTTATGAAGTAACCATGAGTGTCACGTGAGATACCATTGGGGCTATTGGTCCACCTCACCTCATTGGAGCCATGTCATTATACTTCTGTCTAGTTTTCTCTTAATTAAAAGTGGTGTATTTGGGTCGGAAAAATATCAATAAGTGTGAACTTAGAAAAATAACAATAAATAGAAACCATCTCATTTGTCTCAAGGAGGTAATGAACTCCGGGAAAGATATACTAAGGAATCGAGACCATTGCTAGCTACAATGCTACTAAATCTATTTTTTCGTTTAAAATTCTAAAGGATTTTTCAAAGGTCCTAAACGAGTAATAGTATAAGTATATAATCGCATAGTGTGTCATTGGTGCATGCTACAAGTGTGAAAGTATGAATCACTACTCACTCGGTTATATTTCTGTATGCATCGAGACATTAATTAGAAGTACATGTCACAAATGTGGGGTTATAAAAGACACTTTATTTGAGATTGCTTTCCAACGGTAAATGTCCAACAAGGTTAGACTCAAGGTGAATGTCCGAAAGGAGATGGTTAGCACCTCCTCGAGATAATTAGTATAAGAAAGAGTCCATGGCTATTGTTCATCCAATCTCAAATGTGGGTATTAGTCTTTGCTTATATTCACATTTATATAAAAGAATGTTTTCAAATTTTCGAAAAAGTTTTTTGCCGTATTCGAATGATGTTTCGCGTTTCGAAAAAGTTAATTTTTGTGCAAGTTTTGCAACTGATTATTTTTATTTTTTTTCGTATATGTCAGATTAAAGAAAGTAAACAAAAAAGTTTTAAAAAGAAAAAATAATTGTTGTGTTCTGTATGTAGGGGGAAAAAAGATGGTGGCTAAAGAAATCATGAGGGTTTGATGCGAACACGTCACACCAAGACCAAGTGGCCAACAACTTGTTCACAAAATCTGCACCTATCTACTTCAAACTGTACGGACTTGGGTCCCTTTCAGGTGGACTGGGCCTCATACGAATCTCCCTTTGTTTTTTTTTCAGATACTTTCTAATAATATTTTGGGCAATGAAATCAAAGATAGAAAAAATATGGAATTTGATGTCATGCGGATATCCACTAGATAAGATCTGCTTCCTTTGAATTATAATTATTATAATCTGCTTAGACCATCCACAATGGTGTGGGACTTTTTTTGGTCCCCCACATTTAATACTAATATTTTGAGGGTTTCTTATTTTTAGTAGGAGCATTGGTGTGTATTTGGGTTTAGTCCCCAAATAAAATAATATTATTTTGAAAGTTTAAAGATTAATTATTTAAAGAAAGAAAAAACAAAAAAAACACCAAAGAAACATAACCTAAATCATTTACCCTAATTCAATATCCCTAAATCAATAACCCTAATTCAATAACCCCAATTAATTAGGTATTGAAGATTGGACCGGCTTCGGATGCGACAGAAGATCGANTTCAATTACCCTAATTCGCAAACCCTAATTATCTAACCCTAATTCGATAATCCCAAATCCCTAACCCTAATTCGATAATCGGCGCCAATCAAGGTTAAATCTCATGTAGTGGGAAGAAGACTAACCTTATTTAGACGGATATCATCGGGAGAGAAGCTCGAACCGCCGGACAAGCTTCGGGTGACAGGGACAGATCGCTTCGGGAGAGAAGATCGAACCGCTGGACGTCTTAGGTATTGAAGATCGGACCGGCTTCGGATGCGACAGAAGATCGGCTTCGTTAATCTGGCAAGATTTTCCGGTGAAAAGAACAGAACGTCGTGGAGGATCGAATCGCCTTCGTGGTCGCCGTCAAGAGGGAGAAGAAAGAACTCGGGATGATTTTGTCTCCCGAATACATTTTTTTTAGACCTAGCTTATTCGAGAACAAATCACATGGCTACACGTGGCGAAGAGGACGGTAAAAAAACGTCCCCAAATAAGAACCGTTTTTCAGATATTGGACTTTTTTCATTTAAATTTAAATCCAATAAATATTGGGGACGGGCCAAATCCACGCCATTGTGGATGGTCTTAGATTATGAACTAAAAGTTCTGATCATTTTTGAACAGGGGGTGCGCGTTGGGGGGCTAATCGGAATATGCTTTATACTAAATTTAATAGATTTAAGTTGGTGTTGTGACCGCTCCCTCATACCATTGGTTAGGATATTAATTGTAGATGCCAATATAACAGAAGATTTCGCCGGTGATCTAATTAAACTTGCATTGATAACTTACTTTGCTAACGAACATGCTATTTAATTTAGAAAGTTAATTCTCAGCGTATGATTTATTTGTATTCCTGTTTGCATTGATTTTTTAAAAATCTTATGTGACTTTTTTTTTCCTCTTTTCGTTTATCTATAAGATTAGATCGAGTCCTCAATTTTATGTAATCATTTAAAAAAAAAAAAATTACCATCAAGTTCGTACTCAACCACATGTGGTTAATTATGTTAACAGTTTTCTCCCAAATTGGCTTGTTTGAATCAATTCTTTGTTTTCTGTTGTTAAAAAAAAAATCTTTTACCATTAATATTAATGAAGAAAAAATGAATTTAGAGTTCAAAAATAGCAATATAAATTATTTAACAAAATTAGTTGATAAAAATACCATCAAAATGTCATGCGTCTTATTTGTAATGGGAAAACCAAACAAATTTTTAAGAATTATGAATTCATGGAAGTGAAATTTAATTGATTTTGAGAAAGTTATACCAAATAACAACGATCTTGTTTTTTATCCACAATAAATTTTCTAGGGACAAATTTGTTGAAACAACAAAGCTATGAGTGTTGTCATCTTCTTATCCCTTTTTGATGTTTAGGTTAAAGAGATTTCTATTACCGACCATCTTGCTTGCTCCTCTATAAGATTGCTCCTAGAAAAATCTCCTAGACCGGATGGTACATGACGTTATTTTATCTACAGTTTTGACATATCATTAGATGTGATATATGGTGGTCTTTGCGATAGTATTTTAGGAAAAGATATTGAAGAACAGTTGAATATAGGAAGTGTATATGTATTTTGATGACCAAAAAGAAAAGGAAGTATTGAAGAACAGTTGAATATAGGAAGTGTATATGTATTTTGACGACCAAAAAGAAAAGGAAGTATATATGTATTTTCAGGAATGCCTATATCTCGAATAATGTTTTGATTGCTAAAAAATGTTTCATGGACGACAAATAAACAATGCATGTCTAAGAATTTACGACGGTGAAAACGTATATAAGTGAATTTTATGGCGAATGGCATTTCGAAGACAACTTTACTAGATTTACGTATTAATGAAGGAGTAATAAAATATCTCTGATAATATTTTGATTGCTTAATAGATATTTCATGGATTGACAAACAATGCATGTCTAAGAATTTATGGTGGTGGAAACGTATATGAGTGAATTTTATGGCTTTTTGATGGCAACTTTATTAGAACTAGGTATTAAAAAAGAAAGAGTAATGCAAATGTATTTAGGTATTACAGAGAGATAATTTAGTTTAAGGAGTACTCAGTTATGTGTATTCTTAATATTTTTAATTTTAATTTCCTGAGATCTGAGTGAGATTCGATCCAAAATTAAACACAATGACGTAATTCGGCTAGTGCGTTTTGATAATTATAAATATATACTATGATATTGTTTGTGTTGGTAGTCATAATAATGCTATCTTTACCCTAAACCAAGTAACCTTTATCAGATAGATAGATAGTGGACAATTATTTTATGAAATAATCCAGAGACCAGATCCTCGTAATAGCGTCAGAGAGTTCCTTGGGTTCAACAAAGTACTTCAAACCACCTGATACTGAAGAGTGAAGACCATACTTTTATATTATCAGTTCTACTTCTACTACATATACAATACAATATATTAATCTGGCTAAAGTTAATATTTAATATTTTTTTTTTAAAAGATTGGTAAGATATATTGATTTGCTTGTTTCTGCTATTTGAAATTAAGTATATTTTTAGTGGTTAGGTTTTATCTACATTAGATTTGGATCAATAAAGATAAAGCTTTTTCTTTCATTTAATTAAAAGTCGATTCAATCCAACTTTTTGCAATTTATATATATTACCGGCGATATGTATCAGTGAAGGCCAACCTCAAATACATGCTAGTTATCCCAAATGTTATATACGCTCTTGTATTTATTTAAAAAGCAATTTGTAGAAAAATTACTGTTTTATTTTTGATTACACCTCTTGTCAAACTGATTGTAGAAAGAAGAAAAATGTTTAACGAATGTTAGGGCTTATATGTACGTACAGGATATAGGTCCTTGTTGGTGTTAAAACTAAATGTACGTATACGTTTCTACGTAGAACATATAGAAACTACACCTTAAAGCTAATAATCTTTAAAAATAAGTGAACACCAACAATGACAAACTCTATGTAAATCTACATTTATATATTATGCAAATACATTTAAGGGGCATTCTCAAAAATGCCCTTTTTTCCATATCTCTTTTTAAAAATACCTCTTCATGTTGACCATTTTTAAAACTACCCCTCTTTATATACAAAATGACCAAATTACCTTTTTTGAGTGACAGCAAGAATGTACAGTCATCAAAATCGAAAATATTCTCCCGCCAAAAAAATTTCCCGCCAAAATTTGTTTTCCCGCCAAAATCGAAAATTTTTCCCGAAAAAATTATTTTTTCCCGCCAAAAAAAAAAATTTCCTGCCAAAATCGAAAAATTTTCCCGCCAAAAATATTGAAATTTATACCTTTTAAAAACCTTGTAAATGCTTTTAAAAAACTTTTAAAAGCGTTTACAAGGTTTTTAAAAGGTTTTTAAACACATTGTAAACGCTTTTAAAAACCTTGTAAATGCTTTTAAAAAGCTTGTAAATGCTTTAAAAGGTTTTTAAACACCTTGTAAACGCTTTTAAAAACTTTTTAAAAGCATTTAAAAGGTGTTTAAAAACCTTTTAAAAATTTTATAAAAACTTTTACAAGGTTTTTAAAAACATTGTAAAAGGGTTTAGAAGGTGTTTAAAAACCTTTTAAAAATCCTTTTAAAAACCATTTGAAAACCTTTTAAAAACCTTTTAAAAACCTTTTAAAACCTTTTAAAAACCTTTTAAAAATCTTGTAAAAGCGTTTACAAGTTGTTTAAAAAACCTTTTAAAACTCTTTAAAAAATCTTGTAAAAGCCTTTACAAGGTGTTTATAAGGCTTTTATAAGGTAGAAACCTTATAAAACCTTTTAAAAACCTTGTAAATTTTTTTTGGCGGGAAAAATTTTGGCGGGAAAATTTTTTTTTTCGAAATTTTTTATCAAAAGTTTTTTGACAAAAAAAATTTTGGCGGGAAAATTTTTTTGAAAAATTTTTGGCGGGAAAATATGTCGGAAATTTTTTGGCGGGAAAATTTTGTTTTTCTTTTTATTGAATAAAATAATTTTCATCTAAGGGTAAAATGGTCATTAAAAATTAAAAGAGGGCATAAATAAAAATGGCCAGAAAAGAGGGTATTTTTGAAAGTGGTATATCAAAAGGGGCATTTTTAACAAATTCTCTACATTTAATTAAACCGTGATTTTTTTAAGCGCATTTGTGTGTTACACCTTGCGTTGCAAAATCTACTTACTCAAAATAACTTTGACAGAGAGCACAAAACAAAATCATAAAATTCAACTTATGGGAACTTTTCTCTTTTATTTTATAATTTAGATCCCATATTTTTTTTTGAAATATATTATATAAAAATAAATTTGTGCATATATGTATATATATATATATATCTGTATTTGTTGTAAATTATAGGTTAAAATTTTAGATGATATAAAATGATAAATTATAAAACTATATAAATATATTAAAATAGTTAAATTATTTAATGCAAAATTATTAAGTGATTATCAATGGTATTTAACTTTAGGAGTGGAAACAAAGACCGTAAACAAATATATATATATATATATATCTGTATTTGTTGTAAATTATAGTTTAAAATTTTAGATGATATAAAATGATAAATTATAAAACTATATAAATATATTAAAATAGTTAGATTATTTAATGCAAAACTATTAAGTGATTATCAATGGTATTTAACTTTAGGAGTGGAAACAAAGACCGTAAACAAAAACATTAGATAATAACTGGTTACCGACCCTGATATTCAATTTGGTTTTCCTTAAAACTAAACTAGGTTTTGAATCCACGCTATGCGTGGGTTTATTTGATATATTTTGATGAACTTATATATAATTGATGACCTTTGATGAAATATTATTTTATAAACATTTTAATTAATATTAAGAAAAAAAAAATTTCAGATACACAAGTTTGAAAAATATAAAAATCAGTTGTGTTATAAAATCAAATCTGATCAAAAAAATCATGAATCTAACTCGACGTTCCGGTGAGACGGATCAAACTGGTGACCTCACATATCCTAAACCATTTCTTTGACCACCAGAAAAACAAAATAATTTTATAATCATGAATTTATTTCGTTTTCATATTTAATTGATTGCTACCACCTATGTTTTCATGTTTTTTATTCAATGTTTTCTTATTTATCATATTCTTTCTTTTCATTTTTATTGTCAAATTTTATGCTAATTATCCTCGTTACTTTTACCGTCAGGTTCTTCGTTATACTCTTCTTCTTCTTCTTTGTCAACTTCTTCACATTCTTCCACTGAAAAACATTTTTTCTTAGACTACTACACAACTTATTAACCCATAAAACTCCAAGACCAAAATCATTTATTTTTTCATAAAATTTGTGCAATCATTGATAATTTCATCCATATACTTATTCGGTTTTAGATCCACACATATTGAAACTTCTCAAACCAAAATCCTTGTACATATTTCTTTTATTTATATAGATTTTACTTTTACTTTTTTTTTTCTAAAATATCTTAATAATATAGATTATTACTATATTTCCATAAATGTTAATTAGTTAAATATCTAATTCTTATTGGTTGTTTTAAATCCTATATGGACACCTTTAGGAGTTTATAGCTTCAACTTTTTATTAGTATAGATATAATATTTTGAAATTTCTATGGAGGATAAGTAATTGTAATAATTAAAATATTCTGTGAAGTTTAAATATTTTTAATATTTGAACCTTTTAAAAGTTTCTATATTTATAATATTTTAAACTTTTAAAATTTATAAATTATAATTCTCTTAAAACCTTTTAGCTAAGAAATTTTAAAAATTTATAAATTATAATATTTTGAAATCTTTCTAAATATTATTTCAAATATTAATTAAAAGTTTAAAATATTATAAATATTGAAATTTCTAAAAGTCTTAGCTTTAGAAAGATTTCAAAATATTATAATTTATAAATTTTTAAAATTTCTTAGCTAAGACTTTTAGAAATTTCAATATTTATAATATTTTAAACTTTTAAAAGGTTTTGAAATAATATTTGAACCTTTTAAAAAGTTTCAATATTTATAATTTATTAAACTATTAAAATTTTAAAAATTATAATATT
Source organism: Camelina sativa (assembly GCF_000633955.1). Taxonomy (NCBI): domain Eukaryota; kingdom Viridiplantae; phylum Streptophyta; class Magnoliopsida; order Brassicales; family Brassicaceae; genus Camelina; species Camelina sativa. Next base: position 14,912,730 of record NC_025689.1, read on the forward strand.
TAAAATCTTTTTAAAAGTTAAGAACTTTTAAAAGTTTCAATATCTATAATGTTTAAACTTTTAAATTTTTTAAATAAGATAATATTTTTTTGAAACTTTTTAAAATTTTAATTTTATCAAATAAAAACTGGATCAAACCGAATAAAACTTTTAAACTTGGACGCTTGATAAATCAAGCTTTCCTGCTCATTCGATGTTGGAAGCATATTAATCTTATTTATACTGGTTCTGAACCATTGTCTAAAAAAGTTCTAGCTGATGTGGGATATTACACGTAGTTCTTTTATTTCCATAAATTTAAAATTCTGTAAATTTAAAAAATGTTAATGAATGAGCTGTCAAATCCTGATAGGTTGTTTAAAATAATTATTAATATAGAAAATTCTGGAAATTTAGAAAATGTTAATTAGTGACATATCAAACCCCTATTGGTTGTTTAAAATCTTAGGTGGACAGCCTTAGAAACTTATAGCTTCTACTTTTATTTAGTATAACTAAGTTTTGAACCCATGCGTAGCTTATACGATAGTATAAAATTCCGATAGGATGTTTAAAATCCTAGGTGGACAGTTTTAGGAGGTTATAGCTTTTAGTATAATTAGTTTTTTTTTAATGATATTGATACATAATAATAATATGTATATGCTCCATGCTTTCCCTACGTGTAGTTTACGTTTATTAATTTACTTTTTGAATTTATAAAATATATATAATTCGCTGACAGAGACAAATTAAATTTGCAAACCGCCAATATTAAAATCCCCAACTTCGAGAGAGACACGTCCAGAATCAAGCACCACACCCCCATCTTGTTGTTTTCTCTTCAACTCTTACACATTTATAACAAACATATTATAATAAAAATAAAACCAATGAAAATGCATGGTGTTTTACATGACACTTGAGTACTTGACAGGTAAAGGATGTCAGATATTACCATATTTATAAACATAATTGACACACGCCAGAGCTACATGTTATTATGTTAGTCAGGATTTTGTAAATATAAAATAAACCTTATTTGTAAATTATAGATGTAAATTTTAATAATGTGTTGTATATGAAAAAATGTAGATGTCCAACTTCGACATGTAGACGATGTAATAATTTTCTGTGCGGGATTCTCTAATCGTTTCATTTTAGTGGACCATTTCTTTACACGTGAACTCTTTTTCGTATTCGAAATACAAAAGTTTAAGTTGGACCATTTTGTGTTCGTAAAATCTTTGTCTTATAGATGGTCGATTGGTTTAAAGATCATTTTGTGTGCATGTTTTGGCAGTATCTCGAATCGGTTTTGCGGACCTGAAGTTCGAGAAATGGAAATCACTCCACAAATTTAACGGGGAAAATACCAAAAAAAAACCCAAATTATTTTTATTTGGAAGTTTAATACTCAATGATTTTGTATTGGAATAAAAATTCCTCGTTTATTTCTTATATGCTTTTTAAATCATCATGGTATATTGATTTGTCGAATCAAACATCCGACTTAACAGACGTTAATTTGATTAACGAAATCTTTTAACCGGGTTAATTAAACCATACATGTGGGTAATTGGAGTTAAACGAAAGACGTTGTTGCTCTTAGTTATTTCCCGAAATCGATTTGATATCGACAAACCCTAAAAACCACTTTCCCCAATTTCTTTCTCTTTGTCGTGTGTGTTCTTCGCGAGTGATGAGTGAAGTCGTTTGATTTTGCGGATTTGGGTTCAATGTATTGAGCGTGCATTCTGAGATTATTGCGGAGATGAGGTATGTCGATTTCAGTTAATAGGGTTTGGGGTTCTCGATCCATCGCAATTTTGGGGTCGATTTCAATTTTTAGGAATTTTAGGGTTCATAGATTTTTGTATTTTTTGTTGGGTGGGTGAAATCCATTATTATATTGGGAGATTAGGGGTTGATTTGAAGTCGATTTCAGTTTTTAGGAATTTGTTTGTACTAATCGTGAATGTTTTATTGTCGTGTGTAGTGCTTTCGAGTGTTTGAAGTGCAAAATACACTTTAGAGGGGATGTTTCAATAAAGGAGCAATCATTCGTCTACATAGGAGGGGACTCGAAAGACATGTTAATAGATCCCGATTTGATGACATGGTCAATCTTTGGCGAGTTTTGCAAGGAGAATGAAGTGGATGGTGAAGTCGAAGAAGTTTGATATAAGCTTCCACATGAGGATATAAGTTCAGCAAGAGCAATTAGTAACGACAAAGATGATGGTATAAGGAAGTTGTGTCGTGAAGCACTTATTGGTGGTGAAGTCGATATATACATCGACAATGGGGTTACTGTACCAGCACCATTTCCTCTTTCAAATGAGGATGTTGTAGTTGAGGAAGACGAAATAGAGGCTGATGCTGATGAGGATGACCATGGTGATCGAGTAGAGGAAGGTAGGCATGATGATGGAGTAGATCCAGTAGAGGAAGGTAGGCATGACCATCCCGCAAGTGTCTAGTAAGCCTAAGTTTGACAAGTTTTACATTTATTTTGATGCTTTAAGCAGAACATGGAAGAGTTGATGTCGGCCTATCATTGGACTTGATGGGTCATTCTTGAAATGGGAATTGAAGGGTGAGATTTTGGCGGCTGTTGGGAGAGATGCAGATAATAGAATCTTTCATATTGCTTGGGCAATAGTTAGAGTGGAGGTCAATGACTCATGGGTCTGGTTTGTTGAGAATTTAAAGAAGGATTTAGATTTGAATTTAGGTAGTGGTTTGACGGTGATATCCGATAAGTAGAGAGGTTACTTAATGTTGTTGCTGACTTGCTGCCTAATGTAGAGCATAGGCATTGTCCTCGACACATATATGCCAATTGGAGGAAGTCACATGGAGATTACTCTCACGAAGGTTATTTCTGGGCTATTGCATATATTCCAGTAGAAGGAGATTATCGGTTTAATATGAGAGATTTGAAAGCTTATGATGAAGCTGCACATGATGATTTGCTGAAAATAGAACCACATACGTGGTGCAGAGCCTTCTTCAGTGGGCATTCTAGTTGTGAGGATGTTTGCAATAATCTATCTGAGAGCTTCAACCGAACAATCAAAGACGCAAGGAAGAAGCCAGTTATTAATATGCTTGAGGATGTTAGGAGACAAGCCATGAAGCGTATATCAAAGAGACGTGATAAGACTGTGAAATGTCAAACTAGGTTCCCACCTCACATAATGGGAATTGTTGAAGCCAATCGCAAACATGCCAAGTTCAGTTCAGTTCTCAAAAGTATTGAGAATGTCTATGAAGTGTTAGAAGGAAGTGGCAGCTTTGTGGTCAATCTTCTTCGTAGGAGTTGTGCGTGTAACCAATGGAATCTCACAGACATACTTTGTCCCCATGCAATGTATGTCATAACCGAGCACAATCGTGATCTAGAAGAGTAAGTTTGGTTAATTATCCTTTAAATTTTATACTTTGTTCCATTATAAGTGACTGACCAAGTCTTGTTTATCCTTTTCTTTTGTAGCTATGTGAATAGAAAGTTTCTGACAACTGTTTGGCAAGCCAACTACAAAGACAACATAGAACCTGTAAATGGAGAAAGATTATGGATTGGAACAGATAAAGAGGCTATTGAAGTGCCTGACAAAAGAAAAAAACGTGGGCGTCCTAAGAAGTTTGCTAGGATCAAGGAACCAGGTGAATCATCCAATCCGTCCAAGGCTACAAGGGAAGGACAAACCGTGACTTGTACAAATTGCAAGCAACCAGGTCATAATAAAGGCACTTGCAAAAATGTTGCTGTACAACCAGCTCCTACTCGCAAAAGGGGGAGACTGAGTAAGCGACTGGTAAGTTTGATTTATTTGTTTTTTCGTTTATTACAGCTTTTTGTTTGTAATATTTTAGCGTTTGCTTAGGATAATGATGATCCATGGAGCATACACAATGCACCAAAGAGGTGGCAGCAAGCTCAAAGCCAGTCCACTCTAACTGTTTCTCAAATCAATCCACAGAACAACCACAACATTCAAGTGTTCCTGCAGCTGGTAGAGGACGTGCTCGTGGACGTCCTCCGGGAACTAAAAATGGTGAAGGCAAGGGTCGTGTCAAAGCTCGGGGTAAAGGTCGTGGAAAAGTATCAGATGAAGCTCCTAAACTGCCAGTTTTCTTAATGTCTCCATGGACTGACAAAGTCTTTGATGTTTGGCAACCCAAAAAAAACTAAGTTGATGTGTTCTATGTTCTTAATGATTAGGATGGTACGATGATGTCTTTAGGATGATATTTTTGTAGGATCCTTGTCTTTTTTTTTTGTGGGATCCTTGTAATGTTCTCAAACATAACGGCTCTTTTGGATCAATGGTACTGATTTTTAAGAAATTTTTGAAGTGCAAATAACATCAAACTTAGATTAACCATACAATAGACTAAGCAACAACAACAACAATATCAAACAACAACAACAACAACCCATTATAGCATACTACTTTCCCAATCCAAGTATCATCGCAATTACCACAATGAATCCTCCCCAAGACAACACAATGAACTGTCAGAGCATTTTCTCTCTCTCTCAGTAGCTGCCATAACTTCATTTTCAAGCTGATTCTTCTCTTGCTCGTATTTGTTGACTAACCCACTATGCATCGTCGTCGTCGCAACACTCACACCATGCTCATTCATGGCCTTTAGAGATTCTTTAAGCACTTTTATTTCATCTTTCTGATGGCAAATGTCATCTCTAGCTTCTAATAAGCTAATCTTCTGCCATCCATACGGCTTTCCTTCATCTGCCCAACCAAAGAACCCATGAACAACACATCTGTAGAATCTTCTTCCTGGATTATCGTTTGTCTATGATTTTACAACGGTCGTTGCTTTTCCACAATTGCAGATAGGACCACCAGACCATCTCCCTGAATTTGCATCATACCCAGAACTTTGACTCGACATTCGCTCCATTTTGGGGGACAAAGAGTAAGAAATTTGGGAATTTAGTTTTTAGGGTTTGAGCAAATCGATTTGGGGAAAATAACTAAGGGCAACAGTGTCTTTCGTTTAACCCCAATTACCTACGTGTTTGGTTTAATTAACCCGGTTAACAGATTCTGTTAATCAAATTAACGTCTGTTAAGTCGGATGTTTGATTCGACAAATCAATATAACATAATGATTTAAAAAGCATATAAGAAATACACGAGGAATTTTTATTCCAATGCAAAACCATTGGGTATTAAACTTCCAAATAAAAATAACTTGGGGTTTTTTTGACATTTTTCCCCAAATTCAATATCATTTGGTGCAGCTTCCTTGATCATTTATATAAAAGCAATATTGTTCAAAAGAGCAAAAAGGTTGGACATAATAATATAAATATAGTAATAACTAGAATTCAACGTTTCGGATTTCTGATCTGATTCTGATAATTCAGATAAAAGTTCATTATCTATTCAGGCTTTATGACTATTATGTTTAGATATGTGTCGGATTCAGATCAGTTTTCGGAGAAAAAATTAACTAAAAAGTCAGTTTAAACAAAACTAGGTTTAATTTTAACAAGATTTGGTTAATTTAACAAAAATATATTAATTCAACAAATGTAATTTAAAAAACTTGGATATCTAGGTTATCTCGGATATTTTTGTTATTTGGTACTTTTAATTATAAAACGATAACTAGATATAACACAAATTTTTGGATACATAATCTTATTTTAGGTTTTCAGATATACCATTCGGTGAGAAAAAAAAACATTCATTTGTTTCATTTTAATTGATGTTTATTTTTCTCATTTATATTAAAAAATCATTTAGTGTTATATTTTGTAACACCCGCGAACCGGAATCCCGGTTTAGGGTATGCATCAATCGATGCAGTTAGAGCATCGGTCGATGCTGACTCAATTCTCTGCATTTTGACTTAAGTCAAACGCTGCGTTTTGGGCAAAAGGGAGAAGGGAAAACCCTTAAGTCGTTTTGTCTCATTAGTCGTGGGGAGCCGTTTTTGAGAGAAACAAAAAGAGAGAAAAAGTTATTGAGAGTTCTTGGTGATTTCTGGAGATTTGAGGTGTTTCTTGGTGAGATCTGTAGCTGCAATCGTTGTAGGAGCTTCCTAGAGGCTTGTTCTTGCTTGTTAGAGGTTCAGATTCTTCTGTGGCAAAGGTAAGTTCATGACCATGGCTTATCTAAGCTAGAGGATTCTTTAATCTGCTTGTTGTGTGATGTTAGGCTTGTTAGATCGTTGCTATGGACGTTAGGAAGCTTTCTTGTGGCTTGGGATCGAGTTTTGTGGTTGTAGGAACGAAGATCCAGCGAGAAGCTTCGGGGAAAACATGGTGCTCGATGTTGCGTCGATCGATGCATAACTTGCATCGGTCGATGCAAGTGCGAGGACGGCGCGTAAAACTCTAGAGTTTTCGCGTTACGTCGAGCATGCGTCGGTCGATGCGGATTGGGTATCGGTCGATGCAAGTTACACTTGCATCGGTCGATGCAGCTTCTGTGTCGATTGATGTTTCCCCATTGGGCATCGGTCGATGCATGTTGGCGTCGGTCGATGCTGAGTCCCGGTTTGTTATTTGTCGTTTGTTGATTGTTGTGTGTTGGTTATTGATACTCTATTGCTTGTGTGTATAGCCCAGTAGATGGGAGGATTGCCTTACTAAGTGTTTATAAAATACTCATGCATTGCAATATGTGTTTGTGGTGCAGGTAAAAGCAAAGTGTAATCGTGGAATCAAGGCAATGAAGAGGAGGATGTTCTAGTGGTTCCCTTGGTTGTCTAGCTTCTGTTAGGTTGCTAGAGTTGAGTCCTAGAATGTTGCTTAGAATTGCTGGTTCACTGGTTTATGTTGGTTGGATTATTAATTTATGATTGGAATTCATACTGGATATTATTCTATTGGTTATTATAATTATTGGATACTACTTATTGGTTATTGGTATTGTTATTCCGCTGTTGGTTGTGATTGTGGTTAGGTGGCTAGTGGGTATGGGACCACTAGCTGTAGTTTATTTATTATATTATATTTATTATTAATTATTTTTTTTTTAAAAGGTCGGTCGTTTCATATTTAAAAATAAAATAAGATATCATTTATTTTATCTTTAATACTAATTTAGCCTATGATAAATGAATTCGTAAGATACAAATAATCACAAAAATAAAAGTAAAACTAAAGTTAATTTTGCATTAAAAGCAAAAATATTACAAAAAGGGAACTTATTTTTTGGGTAAAGAATCCCTTAATATTGTAATTAATCTTGATCTAATTGAACCAGAGGATTAGAACAAAGAACTTAAGAATCAAAGAAAGCAAAGAACGACACACGATTTAACGAGTTCACGCTTCAAAATCGGAAATGTTACTTCTTGGCAGAGTAAACTTCTCTGGTAATCCACTAGAACAATGGTGGACAAATTGGTTTACAAAGCTCTCGACATCAGTCTCTCTTGATCCTTCTCTAACCTCTCTCAACAAGATCTAACAAACTTTTTGATCTCGTTTACAAAAGATAAGAAACCTCGAGCAGTCTATATACAAAGACGAAACTACCCTTAGCAACTTTTAACAACCACCAACCTTAACGTCCACACTCACATGCAATGACTTGAGCTTGCTTGCAAATCCTCTCATACACCGAGAGTCTTTATCACCCTCATGCTATTTCAATAATCGAATCCTGAGTCACAACACTTCAGTTCTCCACCTTGACTCTTATTCTCTTACTTAGCTTCATACTTGTCTAGTTCTGGGATTACCCTCCTCTGATACTTGAGCTTCACCGCTCCAACTTATGACTTTAACCACTCCAATCCTAAGTTCACCACTCAGCCCTTGAGCTTAACCGATCAAGTATCAAGCTTCACAGCTTAGCAGTTTGTTACTCGGAGCATATCTAATGCTCCATCAAGTTTATCCACCGGTAGTATCTTTGTAAAGATATCAGCTCGATTGCATTAACTCGCAAACTTAACTACCTTCACCAATGATACCTCTGATAAAGTGAAAGCTGATATCAATATGTTTGGTTCTCTCATAATGAACTGAATTCTTTGCCAGTGCAATCGCACATTGAGGATCAGAATGTACCTCCACAAAACTCTAAGAGAAACCAAGCTCGGCTTCTAATCCTTTAAGCCAAATGACTTCTTTCACTGCCTTTGTCAGAGCCATATACTCGACCTCTGTAGATGAGAGAGATACCACTCTCTGTAACCATGATTTATAACTTTGTGTCCTCCTACTGTGAAAACATAGCCTGTAGTAGACCTCCTGGAATCACCATCACCGGCGTAGTCCGAATTACAATAGCCTCATAGTACAAAATCCCCTTGTTTCCCACTTGGCCGCCTCCCAATGACTTTTTAGTGGCTTACCCATGTATCTGCTTATAACTCCAACTGGATAACCAAGATCTGGCTGAGTGCTCATCATCGCATACATGATACTGCCTGTAGTATTAGTGTATGGAACCGCCTTCATCTTACTGAAGTGTTCTTCATATTCTTCATCAAAGGCTGCTTTTAACTTGAAATGAGCTCTCATAGGAGTAACCACTGCTTTAGCTTGATCTATGTGGAAAGTCTTCAAAACTTTCTTCATAACCCTCCTGAGACAAAACTAATGTCCCTGTAACACGTCTCGTATGATTTTCACACCCAAAATCTTCTTAGCGTCTCCTAAGTCTTTCATTTCAAACTCTTGACTTAGAAATTTGTTTAATTCCTGAACATGAGGTTTACTCACGGATGCAATTAACATGTCATCTACGTATAACAACAAATACATATACGAGCCATTCTCCAGCTTCCTCTAGTACACACAACTATCATAGGCACTTCTACTATAGTCTATTCCTTTAATAAACTCATCAAATCTTAAGTTCCACTGCCTAGGAGATTGTTTAAGACCGTACATAGATCTTCTAAGAAAACATACCTGGTTACGATCTTTCTAGCTCTCAATTCCTTATGATTGAGCCATCACTATATCTTCATCCAGAAAACCATGTAGAAAAGTTGTCTTCACATCCATCTGTTGAAGCTCCATATCAATCTGTACCACCATTGATAGTAAATACATGATTGATACATGCTTAACCATCGGTGCAAAAATTTCAGAGTAATCTACCCCTTCCTTCTGAGTATAACCTTTGCAACAAGTCAAGCTTTAAATCTTGGAGCTTCGACCACAGGGATACCTGGTTTTTGAGTAAAGACCCATCTACAACCAATCACCTTAGCGTCCTCTGGTTTCTCTCCAAGATCCCAAGTATGATTCTTCTTCATAGAAATCATTTCTTCTTTCATTGCTTCATTCCATTCTGTGAAGTGACCTTAGTGCAGTGGCAGGAGGTAAGTCCATTTGTAGAAGGCACCATCACACCCGGGATCGAGTCCCGGTTCCTACGAATGTAGGAATTTGGCTAATGGGTCGGCCTGTTGTGGCCCAATGGTTGACAAAAAAAAAAAAAAAAGATCGTGGTTCTGACTTTCCTCCATCTTCAGTGTAGTAAGCATAACCTACCATATTAGATTATTTATACCTCTGATTAGCCTTGATAGCCCTTTTACCTCTATCTCTAACTAATTGATAGTCACTTAAGTCCTATTCCTCAGACTCTATATTCTCTTCTTCTACCGATGCTTCATTTTTGATTTTTGTGACTGTTTACCATTGATTATTCTATCATCTGTAGGAACACTAGGTTCCTGAGTAGCTCCACCTTGATCAAAAGAACTTGAATCTAAATCCAGATTCTGCAGGTCCAACTCGAGAACATCAAACTGCAAACCATCCTTAGCATCTTTATACATAACTTATTCTCTGAAAATGACATTCTAGCTTATGACACATCTTCCTTCTTCTGGAACCCAAACCTTATAACTCTTGACTCCTTCAGGATAACTTGTAAAGTAACTTTTCTTCGCCCTCGGATTTAACTTGCCTTGATCTTCATGAACATATACTAAGCAACTGAACTTCCTGAGTAAGCTCAAATCAGGTAACCTCGATGTCCACCTCTCCTCAGGAAGATCACACTCTATTACCGTGGAGGGAGACCTATTACTCAGATAAACTGCAGTGGAGGCTGCTTCTACCCAAAATTTCTTCTCCATTCCACTCTCGCTAAGCATACTTCTCACCTTATCCATAATAGTCCGGTTTATCCTCTCAATTACTCCATTTTGTTGATGAGTATAAGCACACATCCTGTGTCTTACATTACCCTCATCCCTACAGAACTTATGGAAATACTGATTATAGTACTCCAAACCATTATCAGTTCTGAGCTCATTTACCTTCTTCTCAGATTGTGTCTCCACCATCTTCTTCCAATCTACAAACCTCTCAAAAGCTTCATCTTTTCTTTTAAGAAGATAAATACATGTCTTCCTCGAGAAATCGTCAATACACGAAATAAAGTATTGACAATTACCTAATGACAACAGATTATGAGGAGAGCCCCATAAGTCTGAATAGACATACCCCAAGTTCTCCTTTGTAACATGTTGAGCTGGTGAAAAACTCACCCTGTGATTCTTTCCAAAACACAATCCTCACAAAATTTCAAATCTTGGATCCCTCTGCAGACAAAATTTCTTCACAAGCTTCTCAAGACCTCTCCGACTCATGTGACCAAGGCGGCTATGCCACAAGTCTGTCTCATCCTTTGACAGTTCTGAAGCATGAGATTCTGCAATTGATGTCTCTCCTTGTAGAATGTAAAGTGTATCTTTCTTCTATCCTTTAAGAATTGTCGAACATCCTTTGAGCACCTTAAGTACACCATCCTCAAATTTAAACCAATTCCCTTTATCTTCAAGCCTTTCTAAAGATATCAGGTTCGTGGACATTAATGGCATATACCTTACATCTGTTAAGACAGCAAAAGTACCATCTGGATCCTTGATTTTGACACTACCTATCCCCTTCACCTATGAAAAAGTATCAATTCTCATCTTCACATATCTAGAATGCACATCATTGAAATCATAAAACCAATTCCTCCTGGGAGTCATATAAAATGAACACCCTGTATCTGATACCCACTCGTCAGCTTTACTACCAGATGCAACTAAACTTTCATCCACCGCCATTAATACCATAGCATAATCAATCTCTTCAGTTGATTTTGCCATACTACCCTCTCCCTTATCAGGTCCATGTGTTTTACCTTTATTCTTTTCTAGCTATTTGTAACATTGTTTCTTGAAATGACCTTCTTTACCGCAAATCCAACACACTTGCTTACCATCCTTTGACTTAGATCGAGACCTTCCCTTACTTTTAGTAGTATGACCATTATACTTTTCCTTAGATCTACCTCTCGCAAAATGGCCCTCTGCAACTGACTTATTATTCTGAGCTACCTCCCTTTCCTTATCTCGTGTCGCTACCATCACATCATCTAATCTTAAATTCTCTCTACCATTACTATACGTCAATGTTTCAACTAGAGTATCAAACCTAGCAAACAAAAAAACTCAGTAGGATGATAGCATGTACCTCATCAGAAACTTCAATCTGCAAGTGATTCAGATCCGCAACAATCTTTCAGAAGTCATCAATGTTATCATCGATTCTCTTATTTTCTTGCATCTTGAATGTATATAAGTTCAACTGTGAATACACACGATGCGGAAGAGAAGTATTCATGAACATCTTATCTAGCGTTGACCACGCTTCTGCTGCTGTTTCACACAAGTCAATGTTCCTTAACACCTTATCCTCGACATTTAAGAAGATCACGTTCTTTGCCTTATCGCATCGCTCTAATCTAACTGCTTCATCTGCTTCACGCTTCTGTTTCTTTTTTTTGAATCTGGTTTCTCTTCTTCTGTGAGAGGTGGAGACGGAACCTTCTCTACGAACAAATCCTTTAACCCAATCACACTCAGATGAGCTCGAATCCTCGTCTTCCACAGAGAGAAATCACCCGAACCATCAAACACCGCAATCGAAACCCCATACATCTTCGATTCAACCACACTTCGACAAAACCGTAGCTCTGATATCAATTGTAATTAATCTTGACCTAATTGATCAATCACAAACTCAAATCGAATGCGAAACAAAAGGATTAGAACAAAGAAAGCAAAGAAACGACACACGATTTAATGAATTCACGCTTCCAAGTCGGGAAATGTTACGTCTCGCTAGAGTAAACTTCTCCGGTAATCCAGTAGAACAACGGTTAACAAATCGGTTTACAAAGCTCTCGACCTCATAAGATCTACCAAACTTTTTGATATCGCTTACAAAATATAAAAACCCTCGAGCAGTCTATATACAAAGACAAAACTACCCTCAGCGACTTGTAACAATCACTGACCGTAACGTCCACACGAGTCACTCACATGCATTGACTTGAGCATGATTGCAAACAATGGCGGACCGACGTAGAGCTTAGGAGGGTCAACTGACTGGGTAAAATGTTGAAATAGCATTGTTTTGCATATAAAGTTGTAAATTTTCAGTAGCATAGTTGGTCTTCTTTTAATAGGTTGACCTCGGTTCGACTCTTCCGTACTACACCAATTATTTCTTTTTTATATTTAACTAGCTTTTAATTATTTTTTTGACCTAGATAAATTTTTTTTCTGAGTCCGCCACTGATTACAAACCTTTTCATACACCAAAAATCTTTATTACATTTATGCTATTTCAGTAATCGAATCTAAGTCACAACACTTCGAATATGAAACAGAAGATGTAGTTTTTATCATCCTCCTCAATCTATACTAATAAAAAGTAGAAGCTATAAGCTTCTAAGACTGTCCACATAGGATTTTAAATAACCTATCGGGATTTGACATGTCACTCATTAACATTTTTAAAAATTTCTAGAATTTTATATATTAAGAATTATTTTAAAACAATTTATCAGGATTTGACATGTCATTCATTAACATTTTTTAAAATTTCCAGAATTTTTTAGAAAATGGAAATTTTAAATTTGTGAAAATAAAAGAACTATGCACAATATCCCACATCGGCTAGAAAAGTTTTAGACAATGGTTCAGAACCAGTATAAACAAGATTAATATGCTTCCAACAACGAATGAGCAGGAAAGTTTGATTTATCAAGCGTCCAAGTTTAAACATTATTCGGTTTGATCCAGTTTTTTATTTGATCAAATTAAAACTTTAAAAAGTTTCAAAAAAATATTTTAATTTTTAAAAATTTTAAAAGTTTAATTATTATAAATATTGAAACTTTTAAAAGTTCTTAGCTTTTAAAAAGTGTTTAAATATTATAATTTTTAAAAGGTTCAAATTTTATATTTCGAAACCTTTTAAAGTTTAAAATACTAGAAATATTGATGCAAAACATAAATTATCTTATTTATCTACGTTTGTACTTTCTATTTCTTATGAGCTATAAAACATTTTTTTTGTATGATTTTAGATGAGTTGATATTCTTTCATTAATTTTTTTTATTTTTAGGTCTAAGGAAGAACGATTGACATCACAAGACCTTGATTTGATGTTTGAGTCAAGTAGTACAAAAAAAAAAAAAAAAGATGGACGACAAACACATATGTTTTATTAGCTATACATAGGCAAGACCAGTGTTACGGTTGTCACGGTTATGGTTTATTAACCATCGGTTAAGGTTAGAAATTTTGTTTAATCTTAACTATAATCGTTTAATAAATAGTTAAACGGTTACGTTTAAATACGGTTCCGGTTCAAGCGGTTACGGTTATATACGGTTAAGTTATTTGAGAATATGATACAGTTGATATTATTTGATGATATAACATAATTAATATTATTTATTTATAATTATTATGTTTTTACAGTGTACTCATATTTCTATATATCATATGATTCATATTAAATAAATTATTATTAGTATATTTTATTATGTTTTTAAAATATTATAAACCAATGATTTTGGTCGGAGAAGATTCTAAACGTGTGGATCTAAAACCAAATAAGTATATGGATAAAATTATCAATAATTGGATGCATGTGTTGACTATGCTGCTCTTCATGAATTTCACAAATTTATGAGAAAATAAATAATTTTGTTTTTGGAGTTTGATGGGTTAACAAGTTGTGTGGTAATCTAAAAAAAGGTTTTTCAGTGGAAAAATGTGAAAAGAAGAAGAAAAAGAATATAACGAAGAACCAGACGGTAAAAGTAACAATGAAAATTACCAAAAATTTTGACAATGAAAATGACAATACTAATTTATTTATTTCTATAAGATAATATTTTATTACCGTCATCAATCATATATAATTTTCATCAAAATATATCTAATAAACCAACCGTTTAATAAACGGTTAAACAGTTACGTTTAATACGGTTCCGGTTCAAACGGTTACGGTTATATGAGAATATGATACAGTTGATATTATTTGATGATATAACATAATTGATATTATTTATTTATAATTAATTATTTATTTATAATTAATATGTTCTTATAGTGTACTCATATTTCTATATATCTTATGATTCATATTAAATAAATAATATAGTATATTTTATTATGTTTTTAAAATATTATAAACTAAGTAAGGATTTTGGTTGGAGAAGATTCTAAACGTGTGGATCTAAAATCAAATAAGTATATGGATAAAATTATCAATAATTAGATGCATATGTTGACTATGTTGTTCTTCATGAATTTCACAAATTTTACGAGAAAATAAATAATTTTTTCTTGGAGTTTGATGGGTTAACAAGTTGTGTAGTAGTCTAGAAAAAAGGTTTTTCAGTAGAAGAATGTGAAGAAGTTAACGAAGAAGAAGAAGAAAAATAGTATAACGAAGAACCAGATTGTAAATATAACAATGAAAAATTATCACAAATTTTGACAATAAAAATGATAATACTAATTTAACTATTTTTTAAGATAATATTTTATACCGTCATCAATCGTATATAATTTTTATCAAAATATATCAAATAAATTTATACGTAGCGTGAGTTCAAAACCTAGTATATGAATAAAAAAGAGACTTTATTGAGAGAGGGCGTAATAAACCAATAAATTTTTGTAAAAATGGACCTTTTTGATAATTTCTAAGTAGAAATAATATATCAATTGGCGTTTTGGAAAAGAAAATGAAATTATTTCTTTTGATTATGGCGACATATTATTCGATATATTTATAATCAAGATACTTCTTAATATATGTATAGAAAGATTCTGCATGTCTATTCTTGAAACTTGAAAATTGCTGACTTATCAAGAAATAAATTAATAAATTAAGTTCTCAAGCCATTATTTATCATCCGTTATACTATTATCTAGTATTTGGGTCAAATCTGTTCCTCTAAATAAATCCAAACAATTTGACGAGTGAGCCGATTTGGGTTTTAGTCTTTTAGCTAATGGTGTAAGTATGCCGTTAGGATTTAAACAGGAAAAGACCTGATGTTCAGACGAGGAAAGCCAACTATCCCGGGCAGAGCCGTGCCTACCCTTATAGAAAAAAGGTAAGTGCCTTAGGCCACACTAATCCCCTAAATACTTCACTACACTGTTGATGACTCAACTGTTAAAACTTAGTTCACTATTAGTATTAGATTATTGCTTCCGTAACTGTTTAGCTGAAGAATTAAATACTTTAGCTAGATACAATAATAGTTTTTTTTTTTAAATAAATAAAATGCATAGATCCAATAATAGTTGGGCAAATAATAAGAAGTAGCAAGACATGTGAAGTGGGAAAGTGAGATATTCCTTCGCGAGGTGGACTCCAAGATGGCAGCGTCTAACTCCATTTGGCCCAACTCTCTTTACCAATATACATAAACTCAGCTTCTGCCAATCAAACTCTTTATCAGAAAATATTTATGCATACATTAAAAATTTTAATCACAAAAATCAGCATATATTCACACTCACATCTCTAGACTACTGTGCCTATATATTATTCACACACACATACATCTCTCTCTCTCTCTCTCTCTCTCTCTCTCTCTCTCTCTCTCTCTCTCTCTCCTGTTCTAGATCTCATCAGGTTTTTTCTGGTTATTTTGTAGCTTCTACGATCTGGTAACATGTTTTTATATACGTCATACCTTTCATTTTTGCAAATCAATAATAGAAATTTGTGGTTTTGTCTCATTTTACTATTTTAGCAGTATATATATATTACCAAGTTCAGAGAGTGTTCAGTATTTTCTTCTTCCCCTCTCTTATCTCTATCTGTTAGGGTTTCACTTCTTTTTCAGGTTTGGATATGGTTAGGTTCCAACTAAGTAGAAGAGAATACGTAGAACTGTACCAATCACAACTTGTCATCTCGACTATTCCGCCATGTTACCCCTCCCACATATGTATAAGTATAATGTATACATAGATAAATTTTATATTATATTATATATATATATATGAAGGTACGAGTTTCTATAAATTATGAAGGATAAGTATTTAAATATATTTAGAGGATATATATGTAGGTAGTGAGTTGGAGTTATGAGTTTGAGTTTGATTTGAGAGACAAACGATTGCGACATGAAGATGAAAGACTATTTCCGAAGCCGCGCGCGGTCGTTGTTTGCTGCTGTGGCATCATCAAGATTCACATCTCTGTTGATGGACGGTGGTGATTCACTCTCCCCAAATTTGTCTCTGTGAAAAATGAGAATCTTGATGATGCTGCATCGGCAATCAAGGACTATTATTTTTGCCCTTTCTGTATTCCATCCAAGATCTTGTTCAGGTTAGTTTGCTTCTGCTTGAAATCCGTTTTTATAGTTTCATTTTTGTCACCTGTGTATGTTAACCTATTTTCCCTGTTTAGTTATAGTTTCTTAATACATAAAGATCTGATCATGATCTGTTGTTAGTATCTTTTTTTCTTCATGTGATACCGTCGGATTTGATTTAGGATCTCAAGTTTTTGGCAGTCGTTTTCAACCCAATACATGAATGGATCAAAAAGCTTCTCTTTCAATAGATGAACAAGAGTCACAATATCATCAAAAGGACTAACTAAGGTAACTATGACATATCCCTATACAATTTTCTCTTGTTGGCAAAATTTCAGCTTGCACTTTCACAACACAATAATATCCTTTTCTTTCTTTTGGAAAAAATAAAAAAAATTGGATATCATGGAAGTTGATGAGATAATGAAAGGGTCTAGATGGAACTATTGATGTCTAGCAGCAAAGAAAGGTTTTCAGGACAAACTGTCAGTTCTCTTTGTGTTGTTGGTTTATTGTTGGCTATTACATTCAAAATGAGAATCAATTAGGAACTTGTTGGGTGGACCTTACACATTGTAGACTAGGCATACGTACTCAGTCCCACCTATTTGTGTCCCCTCTATGTACATGTTTAGGTGTTCTTGTAACTGCAATACTACTGATGAACAATGAAGCAAAAAGTACTCTCATTTTTTTGTTTTTAAAAATCTTATAGGGTAATATATATATTATGACAGACCAATCAGATTGTGAACAAAACCAAAATACATAGTATAATGAGTCTCATGTGTTGTTTGTGAGCACCAATCATCCCAAATGTAGCTTCCAAATCAAATTAACAATACCTAAGTAATGCCGCCTTCTTTTCTTTTGGTTATGTCTCGTAGTACATGTAGATATAGGTGAGTTTAGTTAGTTAATGTCTTGTATGTTGTGGAGCGTGTGTTTAATCACTCCCCCATCCATATATATTTAGTTTTTCAAAGAAATGAATCATAGCTTCCACTATAAAATCTAATTGTTTTGAGCAATGAATTGGATGATCGCGCTCCATAAGTGGAAGTGAAATCATTCTATCTCATTCTTGTAATGCACAATGGCAAGTTGGCAACTATTTTTTTCATATCATGATGATATTTTTGATATGTCCGCCAATCACGTGTATTTTGCATATATCTTCCAGTATTGGCAAACGAAATTGTAATTTTATCAAAATTAGTACATCAAAATAATAATATATGTCGTCACTCCAACTTTCTAATTGAGGACATAAGCTGTAAAAAAAAATACATTTCTACCGCTATATTGCTAATACTAATCACAAGCGGATATCATTATTTAATCGATCTTTTGTTAAAATATTCTTACCGATATGTGTCACTAATTAAACGAACCATATAATATGTTTTAATCAGAAGAATTTAATGTGTGAATCTTTTTGTGTTCTGATGATCTTCGTATTTATCTAAATAGCTATTGTGATGTTTCATCAGTTTTATATATAAATGCAAAACAAAACAACAAAGCATTAGAATCTTTGCGTATATGGATGGATCTGACAAAATGAGATGGTAATATTGGCTCGAGGGGATGAATATATGTGTTTGTGTGTGGTCCATTCAAATTGAATTTAAACGCAACGCTGAGTATGTGAGGACCATTGTCCATTTCATTGTAGTTGTACTTATTATTTCCCAGCTTTCTCAAACTTTAAGCTTTTAATGTGTTTGTATTAATTACTAATTTGGCTCAGTTTACTATTTATAGATAAGATTATTTCCCACCTTTCTCAAACTTTAAGCTTTTAATGTGTTTCTCAAAAGTATTTGTTTTCAAGTATTTTTGATGGCTAACGAATTTTGAAAGTGATATTTACGATTTTATCGATCTCAAATTAGTTTGATCTACAAATATAGCAATTCAGTCACATATTTACCCCTATCAACAGAAATGATGAGACAGTTTATCTTGATATAAGAAAAAAAAAAAAAAAATTCTCTGACCAACCACACTCTTCATATTTTGTCTTTCTCACTCAAAAATTTTCTAAATATTGTTTCTCTGACTAAACCACACTCTTCTTACTTTGTCTTTCTCACTCCAAATTTTCTAAATATAATTTTGTGGTTGTTTATCTTTCTATTTCTAGCTCCCACAATGTTTTTAATATTAATCTGGATCATGGTAGAAATGATTAAAGGCATAATAAAGTAAATGTATATTGTTAAATAAGTAAACGTCACACCAATACATTTGGACGATAGTAGATATGATATGATAGGTCGACCCAAATTCAGTAGTAGAGTTACGAAAAATAAGACGAAAATTATTATCCACTTTAACGGTACTGTACACTGCGATCAAATAATCTAGTAACCAACCCTGACTACTGCCTATAGTGACCAGCTACTAGAATCTTAAATTGTTATATTCATTAGCGATCAATTTAACGCGTCGACTGAATTTTATTACGAGGAAAAACATTATAAGAGGGCTATCTCAAGCTTTGGAGTATCTTCACAATGGATGTGAGAAGATGATATTTCACAGAGACATAAAAGCAAGCAACGTAATGCTGGACTCGGATTTCAACACTAAGCTCGGTGATTTCGGGCTTGCGAGGATGGTTCAGCAAAGCAAAATGACACACCATTCGACTAAGGAGATTGTTGTAACACCAGGATACATGGCTCTTGAGACTTTTCTCAACGGGGAAGCCACGATTGAAACAGATGTGTATGTGTTTGGTGTTCTAATGCTCGAAGTAGTCTCAGGGAAGAAACCAAGTTATCTCTTGATAAAGGAAGACCAGAGCAATTAAGAGAATAGTATTGTGAATTGGCTATGGGAGCTATACAGAAATGGAACCATCATGGATGTTGCCGACCCGAGAATGGAAAGTTTGTTTGATGAAGAAGAGATGAAAAGCGTTTTGCTCTTAGGACTCGCTTGTTGCTACCCGAATCCGAACCATCCATGAAAACTGTTTTGAAGGTCTTGACAGGTGAGACTTGCCCACCCCATGTGCCTACAGAGAGACTGGCTTTCGTGTTGCCAGTAATGCCTCCATCTTTTGGTGTCGTAGACTACTTTCTTACAGGGAGCCAAAACCTATACGCTCACCGAGCTTACTGTAAACTTATAGAAGATGCTTGGAGAGTATAAGTTTTTGATCTAATAATCAGAGTAAACTAAGGGCCGGTGGTGCCCTATATTGTATGTTGTTTACTTTATATTTAGAAAGTAGACTCTTTTTATGTGAAAATCGTCATATATTTTAGTGATCATTTTCTTGAAAATTTGTTGTTATGTCTACACTATCTCTAAGAAATTTAAACCAAAATGGCAAAAACTAGCTACCACGTTTAACAGTGATGTGATGCCGCTTAATCAGAAGTCCTCTTCTTGATAGAGCTAAGGAATTTCAAAGTCTTAGTCGATGAAAAATTGTTGGCATTAGTAAACTTACAGGTCAATAATATAGACGAGCATGGGGATTCTAAAATCTTGATAACCAAGAAGGAACAAGTAACCAAAGCCGGTTATGATTTGTATGAATTGCTGTTTGGAGTGGTGAACTTGATTGCCCGGCCATAAACCACTAGAATAATTGTACTATGCTAACTATGATGCATGTGTCTATTCAATATATGTTATAACTGTATTAAGGGAATTAGATGTGAGTTACGGTAAATTAATGCTGAATAGCCATCATCTTCATAGGTGTTCCGGCATTCAAAACTGTTATCCCCTTTTCCACTCCTGACTCTCATCTGGTTTGGCTAACAAATAATTATCTTACGTTGTTCAAAAATAATGTTGCAAGTCCGAATATGGTCAATCGAGAATTAATTTAGGATGTTCATGTCAACAATCAATATGCCGGAACAGAGATAATAGACACATATAGTCATACTGTTATAAGATATTTAACTAAAATTTTAAATATCCAAAAATAAAAATGATATTTAAAAACTATATAAATTTAAAAAGGGAGAAAAGTCCCGTCATCTAGGTTCGAGTAGCATTGGCTAGGGGGTTCGAAATTTAACATAGTTTCTCCCGGTTCCAAGAGATTAGTTTTTGGGCCTAAGAAAACTTTGGATGTTATCAAAAAAAAAAACTAGATAAATTTATAAAGATTAGAAATTGTTTTCAAACTTAAATAGTTGTTTTACTTGTTAATTTCTCAATTGTATCTTATTATATAAAGCTTGGTTCTCAAATTTAGTAACTCACCAGATCGTAACACATGTTAGTTTTAACGATCAGAGATCAAAGTTAAAAACTCACTAGATCGTGACATGTGTCAGTTTTAACGATTAAATATCCAAGTTAGTAATTCATCAGATCGTGACACGTGTCAATTTTAACGATCAGAAATCACATATCAAAGTTAGTCACTCATTAGATCGTGACACGTATCAATTTTAACGATCAGAAATCACAGTTTTCAAGCTTGGTAAAACGATGCATAAGATAATTGTAATCTTATTATATTAAAAAAAAACTTTGTTAATCCTAAAAGAAAAATGATTGTAAATACACCCCTCTATATAAGCAAAAAGATAATGACATATTTTTCACCAAACAAAATAATTTCGACAAGCTTTGTTTTTTTTTGGTAAAATTTTCTTCTTTGTTTTTTATTATCCTTTTGTTAGACACATCATTGTTGTTGAACAAGTCTGGAAGGTAATTTGTTTGTTGTCTAATCGAAGCAACTATATAAAAAGATTCCTAGATATTACAACGTGTTTTCGTCATCGTTTCTTTGAATTTTGTTTCGTCTCTCAATTTCATAATGCATACTACGCGATCTTTGACTTTGAAGTGTTAACAAAGTTTCTTATGCATAATAACTAAGGTTTTTGGGAGTAACAAATTTCTCACGGTGTTATTATTATTTCTATTAATTTACAGGACAAGTAGCATAAAAAAATATGAATACACAAATGCACGATAACAACAGAGATTATATAACACTAGATCAACTAAACATAAAGCGTTCTTATCATCGAACGATAGTATGTCTTACAAGAAAGTGAGAAGCAAAATTTTTTAAAAAAACAATGAGCTCATTGGAATAAATTTTCTCATAAAATAGAAAATGGATTAAGAAAAATACACAAAAAATATTAATTCTAAAAAATGTAAATACTCACTTCTATATAAACATAGATTGTCTTATATTATTCATTTAACAAAATAATTTATCCTAAAATATTGCTTTCAACTTTGTTCTATTAGTCAAACTTTTTTAATGAGAAGACAAATTTTCCTTATTTTTCAAACCAAAATATACTTCTACTTTCGACTTTTTCAGTTTGGAATAGGTAAGATTAATATGTTGACCCAAAAAGAATGAAAGATTAATATATCTATCTTCTTTTTCTAATATTGTATTTTAAAATTTATTGTAGTAGTTTTAAATTATTTTATTTAATTTATATTTTCATCTTTGAATTATTTGAGATTCATATATTACCGTGCTTATAATTTTCTATTATTTTATTAATTATGTCAAATTAATATTCTTCTAATTTCTCAACCTTGATTGGTTGGTCATAGACCTTTTTTTTTTGTGTAAACATAATTGTTACCATTCGTTCAATCTCAAAATGAGATAAAGAGGAGAAATTTATCAACCTAATGGCTGGATAAAATAGGCTAATCAAACACAAGCCTACAAAAAACATAGATAGATTGGAAAAACATAAATCGTTGTTGATAGATCCATAGGAACTTGAAGACAGAGGCTACATCATGATGTGTCAAAGAACCTTACATAATTACATTGAGAAATTTAACATTAGTTACTATCAAAAGATTTTGTGACGTTGGAAAAAGGTCTTTAGTTTCATTGGTTGCTGGAGCAAGTCAGACGTGAACATATTCTCTCCACGCAGGAGGAGGGCAGAGCCAAGATTCTCTCTATGGTGGAGGAGGTTGGACGGAAGGTTATCTCCCCAAAGGAGGAAGGTGAGGGAGGTTGGATGCAAGGTGATCTCCCCAAGGGAGGAAGGCGGAGCGAAGGTTTCTTCTATGGTTAGTCGTACACTATTGTGATGTAATTTATTTTTATTCAACATGTTTTTTGAGCCAACAATTTTAGTGATTAAAGAAACTATGCAAAAATAAAAGTAAAGAGACATATAATAGTTGGCTTAATTTGTTCATATAAACATTTTCTAGGTGGTGATAAATAATATATTTGTAACCTACAATATACTTAGGTATAAAAAATACACTTTTATTGGTAACATACATAAATAATTTGTATATGGATACAAATCAGTGTATTATAGCAAAAAAAACTTTTATAAATAATGTACAATAAATTTTAATATATTTTTATTTTATTTTATTTTATTTATAAAACTTTAAACCGCACATCGGCGGATCCTTATCTAGTGATTGTATATAGTATATACGATTGTAAAAGTCAATAAAATAAATCACTAATAATTTTCTAAAACTTGAAAAGATTAGAAACATAAGAAAAATAAAGAAGGCTAACTAGACAAGTTTGAATCTCTTGCACACTAAACTTCACATTTCCTAGAAAAGTGAATATTTGACCATATATGGGAGGGCTCAAACGGCTTGGTCGGTGGTGTTAATTATTGTGGCTGGCTTTAAACAGGTTTCGGATACGAGATTTTACGTTTTATAGATCTATTTGTGTTCTTCTAATGCTAATTAAAAGCTACAAAATGTAATGTACATTATCTTTTAAAAGGTGCTAATATTTGCCAATAGAACATTAGAATCTTTAAGCCACCCCATCCATGCCTAGAATAATATGTAACTGAAGCGCGTAAGTAACTTTGCATATTATTCAATGAAACATATCCATGTTCTATGCTCTTATTGAAAGGACAAATAAAAATTACAAGCCGAAGGTGTGAAAATATATAATAGTAAAAATTAAGTTCGAAAAAGACTCTTTTGGTTTGTCTCTCTTTTGGTTTGTCTCTTCAACTCCACAATGCAGAACAATCAGTAGGCTTAAAAGAAACCAGCAGTGAAGAAGAATCATAACTCACCAAAAAATTATTCTGTGCCCTGTTCCCAAAGATAGCTTCTTGTGTCGCATTACCACATAGAATAGCCAAACAAAACAGTCCTCCTCCCTCCAATTCAACATACATATTGTACTTATCCAAGACAAGATCCGCACCGCCAGAAAAATGCATTGTGATCACCGGAAAAATCTCTATGGTGCCCGAGATGTAGCACAACATGTCGTTGCGACTAGTGTCAACTACTCAATCCGCTGTCACAATTTTTTCTACTGCCTCTCTTACTAGGTTACAGTAGCTCTCAGGCAAATATGTGTAAGTGGTTCCAGAGTCTATCACTATGTTTCCTAGCAAGGCATGAAACGGTGTCCCCAATGTCTCAATGCGGGTGTCCCCAACGCTGACCGCGTCTAGGTTTAGGTAATAGATGTTGGATAATTCCAACTTGTGATAGAAGTTATCTCTTAAGGGGGCTTAAGGAGATAATGGTCAAGGATACACAAACAAGATTTAGATAAGGAGAAGCTTATTTAGATAAGGCTTTGTGTTACAATCCTATTAGAATTAGGAGTTGTCTAATTCACTATATATATGTAAGGGTCAATAGAGAGGTGTTCTATGTGACTTGAGAGATTTAGTTTTTAAGAAGTTTTCTAAATCAATTAGAAAGGTGTTCTTTTATTTCAAGTCTTTAATCTAATATTTGGTATCAGAGCAAGGTTGTGCTTCTGAACTAAAACTGGTGGAGAAGAGTTACGAAAAAGCATGGCGGCTGAAGCAAATCCACCATTACGAACAAAGGATCTTGGAGCACCATCGATCCAATGTCCGTTACTCACACCGACCAACTACACAGTTTGGTCGATGAGGATGAAGATCATACTTCGAGTCAGCGAGGTATGGGATGTTATTGAACCTTGATCCACAGATGAAAAGAAGAACGATATTGCGACTGCATTTCTGTTTCAGTCTGTTCCAGAGTCACTTATCTTGCAAATAGGAGAGCAAGATTCAGCCAAATCTCTTTGGGGAGCCATCCGATCACGTCACCAAGGAGCGGAGCGTGTTAAGGAGGCCAGACTTCAAACCTTGTTAGCAGAACTAGAACGTTTGAAGATGAGTGAAACAGATTCGGTGGATGACTTTGCAGGCAAGATTTCAGGGCTTGCATCGCAATCAGCTTCTTTGGGAGCGACCATTGAAGAACCAAAGTTGGTAAAGAAGTTTCTAACAGGCTTACCTAGAGAAAAATTTATACACATGGTAGCCTCCCTAGAGCAAGTCCTCGACTTAAATACAACACCGTTTGTAGACATAGTTGGGAGGTTAAAGGCTTATGAAGAACGAATTGGCGAAGTAAAGATCGTCGAAGACCAAGGCAAGCTGATGTTTACTAACACCTCTAATAATCGTGGAGGATATGGAGGTCTTAGAGGAGGATCCAGAGGCAGAGGCAACTACGGTAGAGGAAGCTACGGTAGAGGTAACTCTGGCAGAGGTGGTTTCGGTAGAGGCAGGGGTCGAGGGAGATTCAACAGCCAAAACCAAGGAGGAGAAACCACGGAAGAGAATCAAAAACAACAGAAGAAGGATTTATCCAAAGTAATCTGTTGGAGATACGACAAACCTGGACACTATGCGACGACTTGCACCAACAAGCCGATACAGAATCATAATCAAGAGTCAAACCTAAATGAGACACAAGAAGCAGATGGACTCTATATGCACGAAGTTGTTTTCCTCAATGAAGACAAGGTGATTCCGGAGAACTACGATATCAACAAAGGCAATGCAAGTGTTTGGTATCTAGATAATGGACCAAGTAATCACATGTCAGGAAACAGAGAATTCTTTTGCAGTTTGGATGAAANGCAGAAGCAGAAAGTTGCAAGTTGTTCTTAACAATCGATGGAGAACCAGAGAATTATCTTGAAGCTGGAAAGATAAAAGAGTGGATTGATGCTATGAAAGCTGAAATAGATTCTNCCTGATCTCAAACACAACATATTGAGTTTAGGACAAGCAACAGAAGGAGGGTGTGAGGTGAACATGAAGAAGGATTTTCTAACACTTCTAGACCCATGTGGGCGGCTGCTTGTAAGAGTTGTCTGATCACCAAATCGTTTGTACAAGACCCCGATGGAGATTAGTTTGCCGATGTGTCTACAGATCGACAGTGATGAGGCTACACGGCGTTGGCATGCTCGGTTAGGACATGTCAGTTTCAATGTTATGAAGAACATGGTACAGAAGGATATGGTTGAACGTATGTCAAGCACTATACACGAGCAGGGTATGTGTGAGGTCTGCTTAGCTGGGAAGCAGACAAGAGGATCGTTCCCGGGAAAAGCAAGTTTCCGTGCATCACAGCCTTTGGAACTGGTACATGGAGACTTGTGTGGTCCGATTTCACCTTCAACACCGGCTAACAACCGCTACGTCTTTGTCTTAATTGACGATTTCTCTACGTATATGTGGACAATGTTGCTTAGGGAAAAAAGTGAAGCGTTTGATCGTTTTAAACGCTTCAAGGAGTTTGTGGAGAAACAGAGTGGTTTAGCCATCAAAACTTTCAGAACTGATAGAGGAGGAGATTTTACCTCAGGAGAGTTCAATCGTTTCTGTGAGGAGAATGGTGTAGCCAGACACCTAACAGCGCCATATACGCCTCAACAGAATGGTGTGGTTGAGAGAAGGAACCGCACTTTGATGGAGATGACAAGAAGTTTGATGAAGGGGATGTTGATTCCGAATGATATGTGGGGAGAAGCTGTACGGCACTCAACTTACCTCATTAATCGAGTTCCTACAAAAGCTCTAAATGGTCAAACTCCTTATGAATGTTTCATGTCCAAGAAACCAAACATAGAACACTTGAGAGTGTTCGGTTGTGTCACATACGCAAAGATCAATGGACCACAATTGAAGAAGCTTGATGATAGATCGAGGAGAGTGATTAACCTTGGAACAGAACCAGGTTCTAAGGCCTATAGACTCTATGATCCTATTGATGAGAGAGTAGTTGTCAGCAGAGACGTGATTTTTGATGAAAGTAAGACTTGGGATTGGTCATCTACGAGAAACAAGTCAGATGATGGAAAACCTGGTATGTTTAGGCTTTTTCAAGAAGGTTTTATAGAAGATGGTGGTGGACATGACAATGGTCAAGAAAACGACCATCAAAATGTAGACCAACATGCTAATCATGGTAATCAAGAGGAAGAAGAAGACAATGAGGGTGATGCGATTGTCGAGAACCAAGTTCAACCACAAGTTGTAGTAGTACAGCCACAAGTTGAAGTAGTACAACCCTTGGTGACCAGGTCTGGTCGTGTGGTAACAAAACCACGCCATCTGAATGATTATGTCTTGTTCGCAGAAGCAGAAAGTTGCAAGTTGTTCTTAACAATCGATGGAGAACCAGAGAATTATCTTGAAGCTGGAAAGATAAAAGAGTGGATTGATGCTATGAAAGCTGAAATAGATTCTATCATAAGGAACAACACATGGGAGCTTGTGGATAAACCAATCGGAGTTAAACCTATAGGAGTTAAGTGGGTCTATAAACTCAAAAGGAAGGCTGATGGTTCGGTGAATAAGTACAAGGCGAGGCTAGTTGCAAAAGGGTATGTGCAACAACAAGGCATAGACTTCGACGAGGTGTTTGCTCTGGTAGCAAGGGTCGAGACTATTAGGCTACTGATAGCACTTGCAGCAACAAGAGGCTGGGAGATTCACCACCTAGATGTGAAGACAGCTTTTCTCAATGGTGAACTAAAGGAATTGGTCTATGTTACTCAACCTGAGGGGTTTGAGAAGAAGGGAGAAGAGGATCGAGTATATAAGCTTCACAAAGCTTTATACGGACTGCGTCAAGCCCCTAAAGCTTGGAATTTAAAACTTGATCAAGTTCTTAAGACAATGAACTTCAAGAGATGTGCGAAGGAACCAACGGTGTACCGTAAGAAGGAGGAGAATGAGTTTTTGATTGTAGCCATCTACGTTGATGATCTATTTGTAATAGGGACTTCACTCAAGATCATTAAGCAGTTTAAATCATACATGTCAAGGAGGTTTGAGATGTCTGATTTGGGGAAGCTAACATATTACCTTGGCATAGAAGTTTTTCAAGGAGAGGATGGAATAAGAATCAAGCAAGAAGCATACGCTCAAGGGATTCTTATTGATGCAGGAATGGGTTCCTGCAATTCAACTCATGAACCGATGGAGCCGGGACAGAGTTTGTCAAAAGCAGAGAAAGAGAAAGAAATAGATGCTACAAGGTATAGAAGAACCATTGGGTGTTTGAGATACCTTCTCCACACGAGACCGGATTTGTCCTTTGCTGTCGGTGTCCCTAGCCGTTATATGCAGAGTCCAAGAGTTTCTCACGGACAGGCTATTAAACATGTTCTAAGGTACTTAAGAGGAACAACAAGCTATGGTTTGTTTTTCAGGAAAGATGGATTGAGGAAAATTACTGGGTATAGTGACAGCAGTCACAACATTGATATTGATGATGGGAGGGGTACCACAGGTCACGTGTTTTACTACGGATCGTCACCTATTACTTGGACAACACAGAAACAACCGACTGTGACACTGTCATCGTGTGAAGCAGAATTCATGGCCGCTACGGAGGCTGCCAAACAAGCTATCTGGCTGAAAGAGTTGCTGAGTGAGATACTAAGCTTACAAGGAGAGAAGATCCTGCTTAGAGTTGATAATAAGGCAGCCATAGCTTTAACCAAGAACCCAGTCTTTCACGGGAAAACAAAACACATGCTCGCCAAGTATCATTTCATTCGAGAATGTGTAGAGAATGATCAAATTGAAGTTGATCATGTGCCAGGAGAAGAACAGAAGGACGACATTCTTACAAAGCCTCTAGGACGGATTAAGTTCAAGGAAATGAGGAGTTTACTTGGAGTTGAAGAGATCAAGCTTCCCAAAGTTCGTGTTGGAATTAAGGGGGAGAATGTTGGATAATTCCAACTTGTGATAGAAGTTATCTCTTAAGGGGAAGCTTAAGGAGATAATGGTCAAGGATACACAAACAAGATTTAGATAAGGAGAAGCTTATTTAGATAAGGCTTTGTGTTACAATCCTATTAGAATTAGGAGTTGTCTAATTCACTATATATATGTAAGGGTCAATAGAGAGGTGTTCTATGTGACTTGAGAGATTTAGTTTTTAAGAAGTTTTCTAAATCAATAAGAAAGGTGTTCTTTTATTTCAAGTCTTTAATCTAATAATAGAAACCGGGTTTTGCCGTGGTCATAAACATAGTGGTTGATACAACACCATCTCCTGCTATAATAGCATTCGCTCCAAAGTTGATCTTACTAGTTCCTTTACCAGAGAAGCAGTAAGAGATGAAACCTGGGTACTCCCCTCCCATCTGAGTGACGAGCGATAAAGGTCCCCAGTTTAGACCAACCATGCCCGAAGAACTCGGTCTGTTAAGCCCTGAGCTACTGTGGCTACAACCAATAATGGTTTGAGGCATCACAAAGGGTTCCCCTGAAGTTGAATGGATCGTGACTGTCTCGGTTGCTAAGGTTCCCTTGGTATGCCTTCCGTCTTCGTAGACAATCTCGTAAGGACAAGAGTGGTCATGGGTTTTGCATCTTTTCGCTTTGAAGGTTGAGGATTTCGAAGGATCGAATATGGGAGCGTATTTGTCGTAACAGTTAGTACAAGGTAAACATTGTGTCCATACGAGTTCGCTTCCTGTGTCTAAGATAGCTTCGATCTCGAAAGGAGGAGTACCTATCTGTAGTTTCATTAGATACTCGCTGTTATCAAAGACGGTGTTAGCCTAAGGTGATCCGAGCTGAGTATCAGAGCTGACTCTAGAAGAAGATGCATTGGAGCGACGCTGGATCAAGTCGATGGTGAAGCCGTGAGGTGATGAGGCTATGGTGGTAAAGATGAAACAAGTTATTATGATTTGAAGAAAGAGAGCGATCATCGTAGTTGTAACAC
Source organism: Camelina sativa (assembly GCF_000633955.1). Taxonomy (NCBI): domain Eukaryota; kingdom Viridiplantae; phylum Streptophyta; class Magnoliopsida; order Brassicales; family Brassicaceae; genus Camelina; species Camelina sativa. The sequence continues at coordinate 14,942,385 of NC_025689.1, forward strand.
CCTGGACTCACCGTACGGTCCGGTCAACGTGTTGACTTCTTGGTTTGGCTCAAAACGACAATCTCTAAAATTCAAATAACGAATACAACTAACCTGAGAAAAATAAATAGTAAATGGGGGTGAGTAATTAATTACTCAGTGAGAGGGTCAACACTGCCCACTGAAATGCATTAACAACAATCTACTCACATTCATCAATCATTGCATAGCATAGAATCAGACTCCACATTCTTGATATACATCCAACAAGCATAACATTTTTACATCTATTCAACCTAGCATCATTATAATATTTAAATCACATTTCTCATATCATCAAAGTCAATCATATACACGATCATCAATATCGCTAAACCGAAATTCCATCGGCTTAGCATGGCACGAAACAAATCCCATGTTCGTCCAATCACCATGTACAAAACCAATCCCAGGTTTGTACAATTACCAGGCACGAAACAAATCCCATGTTCCGCCCATCACGAGTCACGAAACAAATCCCATGTTCGCGCTCCCAACACATAATCTCATCTCATATCATCATACATTAACCATCATATTAAACCAACTCATCTTATCATGCATCATCTCATACTACTACATCATTATACATTATTATCATAAATATAATCATCATAATAGCACACAATATCACACAACAGACATATCCAATCACATAGTTTCCAAGCCTATACAAGCAATTCAAGAAAAAATATGTTTAGAAGTTAACCAATGCATTCCCGCAAATCCCGCTCTCACCTTTGCTTTAATGTGATTGAGAACTGCCACTAGCAAACTGCAATTGCGACTAGAAACGGTGACTGCACTCCAAAAACTTGCAGCAGAAGAAACACATTCAAAATCCCGATTAGGGTTTCTGTTTTTGACAGACACAGTAGTTTCTTGCACAACAAGCAATCATTGTGGTGGTTAGGGTTTACCTTTTCCGGTGATTTTGACGGTTAAGGTGGCTTCCTTGACACCTCCTATACCAAGAATAACCGTCTATATGCTCCAAATCGCTAAGGTATTACCGGAAATATCCTCCAAAAACCCCAACCTAAATCTCCGTTTGACAAACCGTCAGTTTCTGTGGATTCCTTGCAGCAAGATCTATCTAGGGACGATAAGATCTCTATCTATATCTTTCTGAGTCGACGGCAAACTAATCCACAAAACCCTTACTTGCAACCGTTTTCCTCCTCTCCTAACAAACCAGGGACGACGGAAGTCCAGCTCCGGTGAGCAACGGTGACTAACGGTGTAGCTACGGTGGTGGTAGATGTCTTTGTTTCTCTACAATTCTTCTTCTTTGCTCTCTCTCTCTCTCTCTCTCTCGCTCTCTCTCATTTTCTCTCTTGGCGGCCTAGACTAGGTTTTGCTCTTTCTAAACGGAGAGGGAGATACTTACGCATATACACATATGTGGCCACACTCACGTATCACGATCAAACCCTCGTTTTTTTTGAGGTTTTGCCCCAATTGGGCTTTTAATGGACTATAACTCACAATGGCCCATACACATAAGATTTGGGGATGTTACAGTAGTTGCAAGAGAAAAGTCATATGATCGAATAATTGTTTTGTTTTTATTTTTTTTTGGGGTTTTGAGACACAATGCAATGTTATGTTCCATTTTTAGGTGAACTTGGGGGAAAAATTAACAATTTTTACTAAGTTTTACATTTTTTTCAGGGAATGTTATTTTCTTTGAGTTTTACTCACGATGACCATTTTTAATCTTTTATTCGAACTTGTCTTTTTTTAGTCACCCCAAAACTAGTTTAAGAAAATCGTGTCGTTTTCATATTGAGAAACCACTTTTTGACGGCCGGTCCAAATTTCCAGCTCTGATGAACGGAGGTGGTGAGTGAGCCAGAGCTGCCGACGAGACGATTCGATGACTCTGCAAAGCTTCCTGAAAACCTTAAAGACAGCTAAAAGAACTTATCCATTCTCAATCAACAAGCTCCTCCTCGATTCTTCCTCTATAAACCAAACTCTCGATTCACCGGAAAAGCCACTCTCCGACCTCAACCTCTCCACCTTTCGCCGTATTTTATCCGACCCAGATGTCAAATCCTGGAAATGCGTCTCCTTGTTCAATTTCATCCTCGAAAGCCCATCTCTTTTCTCGTTTCAACCTGATCTCAGAGCTCACTTGTCTTTAGCTTTCCGTGTCTTGTCAGAGAGGAGATTCTCAGATGCGCAGAAACTGATGAAACCTGTCGCTATTGACGACATTCTCAGGTACCCTTTTATCACAATCGTCTCTGCCTTCGTTGATGAGTGTGGTTGTTGTGAGACGAGAGTTGTTGCGAGGTTCTTTAATTCGATGGTTATGGTTTACTCAGACAATGATAAATTCGATGAAGTTGTTGAGGTTTTTAAGTATATGAAGAACAGTGAGGTTAAGATTGATGAAAAGACTTGTACTTTACATCTGTTGAATCTCAAAAAATCTGATCAGATGGAATTAGCTGTAGATTTCTTTCCTTTAATGGTTGAATCGGGACTAGATGTTGTATCTGTGTACTCTTTAACGGTTGTTGTTTCCGCGTTGTGTTGCAATGGAGAGATCACGAGAGCAAGAGGATTAGTTGAGGAGATGGTTCTGGTTAAAGGGATTAAGCCTAATATTGTTACATTTAAGTCAATGATAGATTGTTGTGTTAAAAGATGGGATTTTGAAGAGTTGGATTTGGTTCTTAAGTCAATGGAGAAGGAAAGTGTGATGCTTGATCTCGATACTTACAAGATTTTGATTGATGGGTTCACTAGTTATGGTAAGCTTGAAGAAGCAGAGAGGTTGGTTTCGACAATGCATGATGAGAAGCTAAGAGTGGAGACTTATCTGTATAATTTGATCATGGATGGGTACTCTCGATTTGGACTAGTGGAGAAAGCGTTTGAACTACACAGAGAGATGAGTTGTAGAGGTGTTACTCCAAACAAGGATACGTATTGGGTGTTGATGAATGGACTTTGCAAAGCTGGGAAAGTGTGTGAAGCGATGAGATTGTTGAACGAGTTGCGAGTGAACGAGTTTGAGATTGATGAAGAAATGTATATTACGTTGACTGAAGGGTGTTACAGAGCAGGAATGATAGATAAATCTTTGGAAGTGGTGGCTGAGATGATTAGGGAAGGATTCATTCCTGATGGTACAGTATTTGAAAGATTAGCTGATGCACTGTTAGAAGTAAGCTGGAAAGAGGCACAGATGATGGTTACATTCGTAGTTAAGAGTGGCATCAAACCAAAATCTTGTTCTGAATTTGGTCCAAAATGATTATGTGGTCATAGAGGAAAGAAACTTATCTACTTTCTTATAACCTTAAGACTGAGATGACACACCTGTGCCTTACCAAGTCTCCAACTACACCTGTGTCAATGATATGGTAATCTACCTCTACTAATATTCTAAACTGTTTTTAAGGATAGTGATGTGCACAAAGTTGGTTCTATACCTCCAAAAGATGCAAATATATTAGACATTCTTGAAAAATTAGTGGTTCCGGAAATTTTTAGAGTATTAGTGAGTCTACAGTGTATTTGAGTTGGAGAATAAAGTAGAAGATGATTTAATGTATAAAGTGAATAATGATGACAATGAAAGGGAATGGTGATGAACAAAAACTAGGTGGAGAAGAAGGAATGACGACGATGAATATGAGTTTGATTAGGTCCATGTTGTTATGTCTTCCATGACAACCGAAATAAGATCTAAGGAGATTGCTTGAAGATTGATTTCCTATTTTGGATCGTGAGAAAGCAAGGTTGCAATGTCTAGAAGCTTAATGATTGTGGCTATGTCGATCTACGCTATACCAACTTGTACTTTTTAGAGAGTATTGAAAAAATCTTTCATCAATTTATATGTATGTTTTGATTCCCCAAATTAGCTAAAAGATCATCCATATTGACTGCTCCGTTTTTAAAAGGTGGTGTGTAGTAATAACAAGTGATATGGTTAACTTAACATCTGATCGTAGAGATCTTAATGAAATAACTAATGTTTTCCATCGCATGAATCATTATTAATGTTGATAACAACATGGACCTAATCAAACTCATATTCATCGTCATGGAAGACACAGCAACATGGACCCAAATACAAAAAACCAAAACATAAATCTGAATCTGAGAAGAGAAGAGATTCATCAGTTTGTATTAGGGATTGAGAAGAGATAAGAGAGAAGAGATAGTGACCTTCATTCTTATCAAATGATGCGGTGAAACTGTGATCGGAGATTCAACGCGAGAGAAAGATTAGGGTTCGACGAATTGGGGATTATACAATTTGGGGATTTTGATTGCAATGTGTCTTGAGGGATTTCCCATCTTCGATGGTGTTGCCGGTGAACTACGACCATGGATTTCATGGCTGGAGGATTTCTTTGTTCAAGAGAATTTCACGGCGGATGAGAAACTGAATCTTGCACATAGTCTTCTCGAAGGTGAAGCAGACGCCCATGTTCAATGGCGACAATCGTTTATGCCTTTCCAAAGCTGGGAAGACTTGAAAGATGTTTTGGTACTGGGTTTTGGGAAAAGAGACGATCCTGAAAAAAGGAGGATGATGCTTGAGAACGAACGTAAAATACAACAGTTCATCAAGAAGCAAAGAGTCGATCTAGAGGCTGACAGGAGTGGTGAACCAGAATTTGTAGTGACTGATTTGATTCGCAGTGACAAAGACTCGCGTCATGAGAAGAAAGCGATTCAAGAAACACTTGTTTCTCCTGTGTCGAAGGATTTTGTATACAGAACAAGTTTGTTTACAACACAAGATACTATTCACAATGAAGAATCGATTCTACACGAAGAACAGCCTGGCCAGATTCAATACATCCCACAAAAGGAAGCGTTTCAGCATCAGATATTGATCTCTGACTCGGAACCTAGCAGTAGAGTTGATCAGTTAGGATTTTCTGTACTGGATTCGATTGTGGCAAATGGGAAACTTGGGGAAAAGCACGTTGAGAATCCAATCTTTGAAGGTCTAAATGAAGGTTCACATAAGGAGAAGGACTTCTCTAAAGAGAAGCAATTGCTACGGACTGGCGACTCTGTTGGTGTGAAGACATTAGGTCAGCATGAAGACGTGATTTGTGAAGCAGAGTCGACTTTAACCTTGTCAATGATTGATTCTAGTCTCCAAATGGAATCACAAGCTTCAGTAACTTCAAATTTGGCAACAGATGGAGTTCAGATGGAAGTGGAATCTGTTGGAGTGAAGGAATTGGTTCAACAAAAAGAATCCATATGTGAATCAGAATTGATTGCGATAACAGAGAGGACTGAGTCGATTACAAAATCAAAGTTATGTGAAACAGTGTCTGCAGTTCCAAAGACAGTGTTCGTTCAACCAAAAGAATCATTTCGACATCAGAAGGAGCAATTACATGTTTTAGATTTTTCAGAAATGGCTGAATGTGTTGAGAAGTCAAGTCATCAGTTTTTGGAAGGAGAGATTGCAAAGCTATGGATATCAACTTGTGGTACACTACAATCTCATAGGCATCATGTGCAAAGACTCATTACAAGACATAAATTTCAAACTAAGAGAAAGCTTACTTTGTCTCTTAAGTCATGGATGTTTAAGTACAAGCGGAAGCATAGACTGCTTGATCGATTTGGAGAATCTACTGCAATAAGGCATGGAAACAGAGTGCTTACTCACTCTATACCAAAATCACTTTTACCAAATTCAGCCACAGATGCTATCGAGATCAAGACCAGATCATGGACTAGAGCATACATGTATGCCTGTTTCAGAGAAAGTGAATGGCCAGTATCAGTTCCATGGATTTTATGGTTAAGGTTGGTAACTATAGTGTTTTTTCCTATTGGGGTCGAGTTGCAGCATACACTACAGATGCATCACCGATTTAAGAAGCCAAAATTTATCAAATCTTGGCGTTTCAAGTACAAAACTAAGGGTAGTTGCAGAGAAACGAAAGTGACTATGCAACATACATTCACACTCTCACGTTTGGATGCACTGAAGCTTTGCTACATGACATCGCAAAAGCTGACGTACAATCTGTGTTTGAGCAGATTAGACAACGACTTGAGAGAGAACGTGTTCAATACATTCTGCAGGTGAAAGTTCCATCAGATGGAACATTTCAAGTAGTGCCTTGTGTGCAGCAGGCTGCATTTAGGTTGTCAATGAGAAGACACAGCTTGAGGACAAGCTGTTTTAAAACGGGGGAGTATTGATAAGCTGCATAGTGTGAAGAAGAAGACAAGCACATGTGGATCACGTGAGAAGAGAACCGGTTTAGAAGAAGAGCTGGTTTACTTTCTTAGACATTTGTGTATATAAACGATTGTATGGTTTTAGAAGAGGGTTATGCATTGTTTGTGAGTTGTATAGGCGACGTATGGTTGCTTGGGAGAGAGAGAGTTGATGAATCGGTGATGTGCCGGTGGCTCTATCTTTTGTAAACAGTGTATCAGATAAGAAATAGAGATTGTGTTCTTCATTCTTATCAAAATCTCAAAACCGTATGTCTTTTATTACTACTAGCTAGGTTACTGCAGGTTGTAGATAAATAAGCAAATATAAAAATTATATTATTGCTTGAAGATGAATTTGTTTCTCTTTAATTGCTTTTGTTTATCTTTTGCATATCTTGAACACACATTACGAAAATAAAATGAAAATATATAAATCGAAAAAAATGGACCAGGTTTTTTTATGGGATTTTTGAATCAATATGGTAAACAGTTCATAAAAACTGGTAACTATATGTGAATATGGACCAAGCTTAGTTACTTGTAACTCTAAATTATAGAATACATGGTGTTATAGTAATTTTTATTTCTCACTTTTCGTTACCTCTTATTGCTTCTTTTCTTTTGTCCTCTACTCTCTTTGCCTCCTCCAATTTCTCCTCAGATCTTGGTCTTACCGTAATTGGTGATCTTCTTATCTCTCTCGTTAGTTCTTCAAGAACAAGAATGTAGCAAATGCAATCAAGAACACTACTCTTGAAATACTCTACAATTGATTTAAGGACTCTCTCCTCTAGCTTATGTATCCCCTCTGCGGGTTTCTTCGTCCACCATCAATTTGTCCTCCAAATTTGCCAAGATTCATATTCAGTTCACACATCTTTTCTTTCTTTCTGTTTCTTCATCTTTTGCATGTCATATAGTTTCGTTTTATTAAAATCAGAGAGCAAGAAGAGGGCATCTATTAGTTGATAGAAGTGAAAACAGCATGACACTAATACACTAAAATATTAAACAAAAATGGCACATGTCGCAATAAATAATATAATGTATGTCATATAAAATTAATTAAAAATATAATAAAATATTGTAAAGAAAATAACACATGTTGTAATAAGATAGTGTCAAATGACAACTTCAGTTTGTCTAAAGAGAATCTTATTATATAAACTTTAGTTCTCAAAGTTTGTAACTCACAAGATCGTGACATGTGTTTGTTTTAACGATCATCGATCAAAGTTAAAAATTCACCAGATCATGACACGTGTCAGTTTTAACGATTAAATATCAAAGTTAATAACTCATCAGATCGTGACACGTGTCAATTTTAACGATCATAAATCACATATCAAAGTTAGTAACTCATCAGATCGTGACAGGTGTCAATTTTAACGATTAGAACAAAATAATTTTTATGATCATAAGATCATCTATTTGCTTATATAGAGGGGTGTATTTACCATGATTTTGACATGTGTCAAGTTACTAATTTGAGGTCTTGACATGTGTAAAAGTTAATATTTAATAAAAAAAAATTAAGATTACGAAAAAACAAATAAAATTGTTTTAAACAATATTGATAATATAAAAAGATAATTATCAAAAAATTAATAAAATTAAACAGTTTTTTAAATAATTATAAGGAGATTATATATATATATTTATATAATAAGATAATTCATAAAATTCAAAATTATAATTTTTTTACTTATTAATTATACAAAAAAATAGAAAAAGGATTAAGGAAAGTATACAGAAAATTATTAATTCTAAAAAATGTAAATATTGACTTCTATATAAACATAGATCGTCTCATATTATTCATCTAACAAAAATAATTTATTCAAAAATATTGCTTTCAACTTTGTTCTATGGGTGAAGTTTTTTTAATGTGAAGGCAAATTTTCCTTATTTTTTAAAACCAAAATATACTCATACTTTCTACTTTTTCAGTTTAGAATAGGTAAGATTAACATGTTTACCCAAAAAACATATGGAATATTAATATATGCATCTTCATTTTCTAATACTGAAAATTAAAAAGAAAATTTTATTTAGTAGTTTTAGATTGTTTTATTTAATTTTTATATTCATCTTTGAATTATTTGAGGTTCATATATTACTGTGCTTATAATTTTTTATTATTTTTCAGTTATGTCAAATTAATTTTTTTCTAAATTCTCAACCTTGATTGGTTGGTCATAGACCTTTTTGTTGTGCAAACACAATTGTTACCATTCATTCAATCTTAAAAAGAGATAAAGAGGAGAAGTTCATCAACCTAATGGTTGGATAAAATAGGCTAATCAAACACAAGCTTATAACAAACATAGATAGAATGAAAAAATATAAATCGTTGTTGACAGATCTATAGGAGCTTTGAGATAGAGGCTACATCATGGTGTGTCAAAGAAACTTCTATGATTACATTAGAAAATTTAACATTAGTTACTGTCAAAAGATTTTGTGACGTTAGATAAGTCTTTAGATTCATTGGTTGCTGGAGCAAACCACTTTGAAATAGCTAAAAGACGTGAACATGTTCTCTCCACACAGAAGGAGTGCAGAGCCGAAGTTCTCTCTATGGTGGAGGAAGTTGGACACAAGGTTATCTCCCCAAGGGAGGAAGGTGGGGGAGGTTGGACGCAAGGTTATCTCCCCAAGAGACGAAGGCAGAGCGAAGGTTCTCTCCATGGTGGAGGAGGTTGGACGTAAGGTTCTCTCCAAAAGGGAGGAGGGCAGACTCCGAGGTTCTCTCCATGGTTAGTCATATACTATTATAATGTAATTTATTTTTTATTCAAAATTTTTTTTGAGCCAACAATTTTAGTCATTAAAGAAACTTTGCAAAAGTGAAAGTAAAGAGACATATAATAGTTGGCTTAATTTTTTCATATAGACATTTTTTGGGTGGTGGTAAATAGTATATTTGTAACATACAATATACCTAGGTGTAAAAAATACACTTTTAATGGTAACATAGATAAAAGATTTGTATATGGATATAAATCAGTTAGTAAAAAAAAAATTTATAAATGAAATACAATATATTTTAATATATTTTATTAAATTTTATTTTATTTACAAAACTTTAAACCCGCCCGATCAGGCGGGTCCTTATCTAGTCTTACTTATAAATAGTTACTATAACTAATAATATATGATATGAATTCCAAGCAAAAAAAAAAATTAGAAATAAATCTTATCATATATATAAATATACTTGTAATAATCATATTATGTTAATTATTTCTATTAAAGTAAAGAAATAAAAGAGAAAATCTTATTTTGGACAATGTGTTACACAAATTAGAAATAAATTGACCATCTTATAATGTATAATATCAAATTAGATTTTGTCTTAATGTCATGTAAAATCAATTAAAAATATATATTAAAATATTATAAAGAAAATGACACATTTGTCTATTGCAAAGTGATCATCTTATTTCCATTAATGGAAAGTAAACCCAAGGAACAATATAAAATGTAAGACTTAGTAACAAAATGTGGATGTATGCATAACATTGCACTGTGTCTCAAACCCAAAAAATAAAAATAAAAAAACAAAAAAAAAACAAAACAATTATTCGATCATATGTCTCTTGCAGAACGCTCTCTTTCTTCAAATCATAATAACATGTTTTATCTTTACCACCACAGCTTCATCACCTCACGGCTTCACCATCGACTTGATCCAGCGTCGCTCCAATGCATCTTCTTCTCGAGTCAGCTCTGATACTCAGCTCGGATCACCTTACGCTAACACCGTCTTTGATAACAACGAGTATCTAATGAAACTACAGATAGGTACTCCTCCTTTCGAGATCGAAGCTGTCTTAGACACAGGAAGCGAACTCGTATGGACACAATGTAATAACGTAAAATAGAGATTAGAATCAAAAGATCAAATAGATTCAAAAGGAACAAGTAACCGATAGATTTGACACAACGTTCATAGAAAAACGCAGTCCCAACATCTCATCTGTAAGAATCTCTAATGGAGATCCAACAAAATGATGAGGAAGATAAAGTCTAGAAGATTCTAGAGAGAGTTTACAATTTCAGATTTTGCATAATCCATATTCCATATAATGAGCTAACAAGTTGCTCTTTATAATGAAATGGTGAAACGAATCTTCCGTCTGTAACAACCCCTTGAGCTTAGCACGACACGCGTCCTTCCCTTCTCACACTTCACACGTGCTATCTTCATGTCACAAGTCCCTCACGTGTGGCTAAACCCCTTTACCACAATCCTATATCAAATCTCCCCTCTTCGAAGAACCTTGACCACAAGGTTCAGATGTAGAACTGTCCATGGAGCTTGACCTGCAGCTAACAACTCCATTGTAACTCCAGTTTAAATCAAAGATGAGTGAAACTGGACCTCCAGGATCCCAAACTTGACTGCCCAAATTCTGTGAAGATGGAGCCTTGCAACGATGCCACACATAATTACTTGCACCCCCAAAAAACATATGAATATTCAAAACCATTGTCATTTGTTGCAGCTCCACTCGGCATGTACCTGGCACCTTAATTACTGTATTCTCCATAAGAAATTGGTCATCAAGTGTAAATTGTTGCAGGTCTTGTAAGGTATGTATTTGTCTCAGCAATCTCAAAGGCTCAGTTGCAGTCCTCGTCACAGTGGTTTCAGTTTGACAACCAGAACTGATGAAGTTAGTGTTTCCTCTTTGCTTGAGCACCTTAGCTGATATAATCTGCAGTTTTGCAGCCAACCACTTAAACGTTACAGTAGATAGTAGCTCATCAGCAGCCCCTGCAACTTCAGTGATGTTGATGAGAAAGAAAAGCAACAAACTTCTCTCCACTGAAATAATTATTTCATCACATCGAAATGACTTCATCCTCAATGAATCATCCTCGTCATTAACACATCCAAAAGTAGAATGGAACTGACTTTGATGTGTCCTCCAAAACGAATGTTGACAAACCTCGATAATTTCTAATGTTGGGTTACCAAAATTAAGGTTATGTTCCAAGGGACAGATAGAAACCTGGGGTTGGAGTGAAACAACCGACCCTTTTTTTTTTTAATAAATAAATAATAAATAATAATATAATTAAATAACTACAACTAGTGGTCCCAAAACCATCAGCCACCTAACCACATTCACAATCCAACAGCGGAAACACATACCAATAAATATCCAATAAAACAATATCCAATAACCAAATAAGTAATATCCAGCATTAATTCCAAACAGCATAAATCAAACAACCAGCAATCCTAACAATGCTCTAAGACTCAATTCTAGCAACCTAACAATGCCAGATAACCATACAATCAAGTCCCTAGAACATCCTCCTCTTCATTGCCTTTGATTCCACGATCACACTTTGCCTTTACCTGCACCACAAACACAAATTGAGATGCATGAGTATTTGATAAACACTCAGTGAGGCAATCCTCCCATCTACTGGGCTATACACACAAGCAATAAGATCTCTACATGCCACAAACAACAATC
>NC_025689.1:14955325-14955451 GCF_000633955.1 Camelina sativa
TGCCACTGTCGCAACAGCCCGCACACCTCCGACTGACCCTCGAGGTCTCCCTCTAGCCAATATACTCGCATCATAAACACTATTTGCTCACAACTCAGTGCTTCCCCCGTCCGTCGTCGCAACCAT
>NC_025689.1:14955796-14960582 GCF_000633955.1 Camelina sativa
CCCACTCCCCCCGCTCTCGGGTCGCAACCCTCGAGACATACCGGCTCACTGCCGAGCCGTGGCTCACAGTTACGGTATCCAGGGAGCCTCGCATATCCCGCTCTTGGGTCGTCACCCTCAAGCGCGCTCTCGGATCGTCATCCGAAGCAACATACCACTCCCACTCTCTGGCCACAAAGTCCATCGAGCTATCGGTATCACGTGAGTTAGGCTCGCACGGCCTTGAGCAAAAACAAACACTGATGCCAACGAGTATCTCCCGGCTAGATCTACCTCACATTTCCACAAAACATTCCCATTTTAGAAACTTTCTATTTATGGAAACCTTCCTTTTGTGGAAACTTTCTATTTATGGAAACTTTCCAAAAATAGAAACCCGAGCTATTTCTCTTTTCCCATGACAACAACAGTCAAACATAAAGAAAAATACTCATCTTATTAATCTCAAAAATGTCATAATCGTTACAATCTCAACGAAATTACATCAGAAAAACCAAAAATACAACAACCGGAGCCAACAACCCGCATCCCGAGCACCACCTCATCTTGATACTTAGTCGCACAACCAACCACCCCTAAGCGACCAAATATCAAGAGAGATGGGCTGGAATACTCCGTACCCGCTCCAGCCACGGACTACAACTCGGACCCGGCTAGACAAGCTCAAGTCGCGGTCTGCTTCTCAAACCACTTCTTAAACCTTGCCTTCATCCTCGCCTCGGGCTCCCAAGTCTGCTCCTCTACTCCGTCACAGTCCCACAGGACTCTCATCAAAGGAATCTTCTTCTTCCGAAGTTCCTTGACTCTCCTCTCGAGCACCCTCACTGGTCTCGCCTCTAAAGTCATGTTAGGCTGAAGATCCTCAGGAATCTTAGCCAACAACTGATCACCCTCGTGAAGACACTTCCTCAGCATCGACACATGAAATACCTTGTGGAACGCACGCATAACCTCAGGCAACTCCAACCGGTATGCCACTGGTCCCACCCGCTCAACCACTCTGAACGGACCCATGTACCTCGGACTCAACTTAGTCTCTGTCAATGACCTGTTCGGACCCCGCAACATGGCCATCTTGAGGTACACTCTATCACCAACCTGAAACTCAAGATCCTTTCTCCTCTTATCAGCATAGCTCTTCTGCCGATCCTGAGCCTCCTTCATGTTCAGCCTCAAAACCCGAATCTTCTCCGAGGTCTCCTGAACAAAATCTGCACCAAATATGCTCCTCTCCCCCACCTGAGTCCAACATAATGGTGTACGACACGGCCTCCCATACAAGGCCTCATAAGGAGCCATCCCAATACTAGCCTGGTAGCTGTTGTTATAAGCAAACTCCACCAAACTCAAGTGATCTGCCCAATGACCACCCCAATCCAGCACACACATCCTCAATAAATCCTCCAAAATCTGGATCGTCCTCTCTGACTGACCGTCCGTCTGAGGATGATAGGCTGTACTCATATGCACTTTCGTGCCCATCTCCGCCTGAAATGCCTTCCAAAACACTGAAGTGAACTTGGAATCTCTATCAGACACAATACTAGCAGGCACCCCGTGCAATCTGACTATCTCCCTCACGTACTTCTTGGCCAAAACCGCTGCTCCATCAGTTTTCTTGATGGCCAGAAAATGCGCGGACTTAGTCAAACGGTCCACAATGACCCAAATAGCATCAAACGTCCTCGACACAGGTAAACCTACCACGAAGTCCATCGTGATCAAATCCCACTTCCACTCTGGAATGGGTAAACTCTGTAACAAACCACCAGGAACCTGATGCTCCGCCTTCACCAGCTGGCAAGTATCACACTTCGCCACCCAGTCAGCTACGTCCTTCTTCATCCCGACCCAGTGATAGTACCGCTTGAGGTCACGGTACATCTTGGTCGCTCCTGGATGAATAGAGAACTTGCTCGAATGAGCCTCTCTCAGTATCTCCTGCCTCAAATCCTCACCCTTGGGCACACAGATCCGACCATGCACAAGGATAGTACCATTAGCAGAAACCTGATACTCTGCACCCGCAGCCTTAGAGGCATTCACCAGCCCCTCATCACTCTCCTGAGCTAACCTCACTCTGCTCAACAAATCTGCTCTATCAACTGCCTCCAAACCCAAAGGTTCTTGTGAGATAGCACACAAACTCAATGCACTAATCTCACCTACCAACACCTCCATATCCTGCTCCTGAGCCGAAGCCACCCGCTTCCGACTCAAGGCATCTGCAACCAGATTAGCTTTACCAGGATGGTAAGCTATGTCCAAATCATAATCCGCTACTAACTCCATCCAACGCCTCTGCCTCAAATTCAGCTCAGGCTGAGTAAAAATATACTTCAGACTCTTGTGATCTGTAAATACCTGTACCTTCCCACCATACAGATAGGATCTCCAAATCTTAAGAGCAAAGATCACTGCTGCCATCTCCAAATCATGAGTAGGATAATTAGCTTCATGCTTCCGCAACTGCCGCGAAGCATAAGCTATAACCTTCCCCTGCTGCATAAGTACACAACCCAACCCCACTCTAGAAGCATCTGTATACACAACATAAGGCTCGTCCTGCTCAGGCAATGCTAACACCGGCGTGGTAGTCAACATCTGCTTGAGACTTGCAAAACTTGCCTCACACTCTGGTGACCACACAAACGGGACATCCTTCCCTGTAAGCTTAGTCATCGGCTGAGCCATACTCGCAAAACCCCGAACAAACCTCCTGTAGTAACCTGCTAACCCCAGGAAACTCCGAATCTCAGTGGCACTCTGCGGCCTCGGCCACTCCCTGATGGACTGAATCTTCTCTGGATCCACTGAAACTCCCTCAGCTGAAACAATATGACCCAAGAACCCCATCTCACGCTGCCAGAAACTGCACTTACTCAGCTTAGCAAACAACTTCTGCTCCCGCAGCTTCTCCAACACTGCTCTCAGATGTACTGCATGCTCCTCAGGACTCTTAGAATATACCAGGATGTCGTCGATGAAAATGATGACTGACACGTCCAGAAACTCCTGGAACACGCTGTTCATCAATCTCATAAACGCAGCTGGCGCGTTTGTCAACCCAAACGGCATCACCACAAACTCATAGTGCCCATATCTCGTCCTGAAGGCTGTCTTCCTCACATCTGCCTCATGAATAGGGATCTGATGATAACCTGAAGCCAAGTCGATCTTGGAGAACCAAGTAGCACCCCTCAACTGATCCAACAACTCATCAATCCTCGGGAGAGGGTACTTGTTCTTCACAGTAACTCGGTTCAAACCCCGGTAGTCAATACACAACCGAAAACTCCCATCCTTCTTCTTAACAAACAACACCGGAGCTCCCCACGGTGAACAACTAGGACGGATAAAACCCTTGCCCAACAAATCCTCCAGCTGCTTCTTCAGCTCTGCCATCTCTGCTGGAGCCATCCTGTAAGGAGCCTTGGATAACGGCATCGTCCCCGGTTCCAGCTCAATGGTAAAAGGATCCGACCGAGATGGTGGTAATCCCTGCAATGACTGGAACACATCCTCAAAGTCCTCCACAACCGGAATACCGCTAACCGTAGACTTCCCCACTGACTCTGGCATAGATATAGTAACCAGATAGGCCTCACGGCCCTTCTCGATCATCTTCCCTGCCTGAACGGCTGAGATCACGAGACTCCCCGAAGTCGGTCTAATACCCTGAAAAACCAACTTCCCTCCTGGACGCTCAAACTCCACTCTACCCCGATAGCAATCCAAATGCACCTTATACCGATGCAACCAATCCATACCAAGAATGACGTCATACAACTCCACTGGACTGATAAGCAAATCCGCTGGCCACGACTCTCCTGCGATCTGAATATCAACTCCTCCAGCTCGTCCAATAACCCTCAGGAACTTGCCTCCAGCAACTCTGACAACTCCTGAACGCTCTCCAGAATCCCCTCTGATCCCCGCACTCACGGCACACTCCGGAGTAATGAAGCTATGAGAAGCTCCAGAATCAAACATAACATGGGACTTAAACCCGCCCACCAACAAGGTCCCTACACAAACCTCATGTGTTGAGAACCTAACACTTGACCACAAACAAAAACAAATATAATCTGAACAATTGAATTGACTAAGTTCGAATCTCAGAAGTTATACCTGTGATCGCTCCTGCACTAGTGCCACCGGGCTCCTGAGTCGAGTACACCTGAGTCGTCGGCTCAATCCAACCCACCGGCTGCACACCGTGCTGCACACCCTGCTGCACCCCTGGCTGAGCTCCAGCCTGCAACACTGCTACTGCCCTCTGCTGCAACTTGGGACAACGAGGCTTGATATGCCCCGTCTCTCTGCAGTAGTAACACACCCGAGTATCTGTCCGCGGCTCCGTCACCGCCCGCTAGTCTGTCACTGCCCGCTGCTCACCCCTCTGTGGACAGCTAGACACCTTGTGGTCCCTACTACCACACCCAAAGCACTTCGCACCCCCGTGCCTCGATCTCTGCATAACATCGAACTTCCTCTTCTGCCCCTGCGCAGGCTTGCCGCCCTTGCTAGGAACAGAAAGCGGCTGAGACTGCTGTGGCTGCACCGAAGAACTGACCACAACCACCTGTGACCTCAAGTCATCCTCTATCCCAGCTGCAACCTCAACCAGCTCTGCTCTCGTAGCATAGCTCCTCACTCTGCACCGAGTCCTCAAATCATCCCGCAGAGCCAACAAAAACCTCCGCACCTGAGCCGCCTCTGGCTCCCATGCCCTGCCTGCATACCCCACAAGCCGACTGAACTCTGCATCCAGCTCCCGCACTGT